>NC_068975.1:8027500-8331818 GCF_016808095.1 Vigna angularis | reverse complement strand
AATAATAAAAACCCCCAATTTCTTTCCCCAATCTCAGTTGCATTCCTCAATTAAAACGTTTTGCCCTTTAATTTTTTCTTTTTTCCTAGTATACCCTTAACCAAAACTGATTATACTTTTGTTCCCTCTTCTTTATTTAATACAAAAATGCTTTCAAATGCCACGTCTGATTACTAACTGCACTGACCATGCCACGTGTGATTAGTAACTGCACTGACCATGCCACGTAACCAATATTGTCACGGCCGTTTGTCCAATTTAACGGCAGACCTCTAATTGATTCAATTTTACAAAAACAAGGACTCCATTGATACGCCGAAAAGAAAGAGGACCTATTTGATATTCATGACCAAAATAGGGACCTACAGTGACATTAAACCTTACATTTTCATTATAATAATTTTGATTGTCATGTCAAGTCTCGGACTTGCTTGATAATTATGTTTTTCTTAAAAATTTTGATTATCATGTCAAGTCTTGGATTTGCTTGATAATTAAATAAAAAAATATTTTTCTTGGAATTAAATGTAAATATTTGTATGATTCCTTTTGTTCTATTATTTTTTTATTTAATCATATCAATCATGTCAAAAATAAAAAAAAATACAAAACTCTTCAAAATCACAAAAATAATTTTATCTTCCATTTATTTCATATGTAGCTTATTATTCATGTCATGACACCTTTTGAAATAATTCAAAAATACAAAAAAAAATCATAAAATCTTCAAAAATACAAAATATCAATTTCTTTCAAATCATCCTTGTTAGTTTCATTTTCCTTAAAAATCCAAAATTATTCTAACTCAATTTTCAAACAACTTTACAAACAAATTCTCAAACTTTCCTTCTCAAACTATTCAAACATATTTTCTAAAAGAACTACGTAACCCTGATTTCTCATTCTGAATGAGAATACGTAGGAGTAAGGTCAATTCTTGTCGGGCACAAAAAACTAAAAAATATATTTTGTTTCTTAGAATTTTATTTTAGGGGATAGTTAAACATTTTGAAAACCACATCATTTTTTCACATTTAATTAAAGGTACTGTCTTCGGACAGGCGTTGTAGGGTGCTAACAGCTTCCCTACACGTAACCGACTCTTAAATCCATAATCTCTCATTTTCGCAGACCATGCCTTATCATTTTATGGTTTTTCCGTAGTTTTCCAGAATAAATTATGGTGGCGACTCCAAACTCTGATGTTCGAACAAAAAAATTTATTTTTAAGAGTCACGCTGTCATCCCCGTCGCGATTCTGGTTGCGACAATTACCCTCAAGGATACAAGAAACTCAAGATAAAAGAAAATTGACTTGTGAATTAGGACTTTTAAATTCTCTTAAAGCTATAAAACAAAATATAGAAAGTCCTTATTCTAAAGTTACTTCAATAAAAAAAATTATTTCTTGGATTGATACTAATTGGAGATATATTTAATGCTTATTGTAGATATATTTTTGATCCAGGAGGAAAGCAATAAACCAAAGTTGTGTTTCTTTATATCTTCCTGATTTGAGGACAAATCGTTTTTTCAAGAGGGAGGGTATGATGGAAACCCCTTTAGGGAATTTCATTCAAAGGAGTACCAACTTAAGCTAAGGCTAAGAAAGGGAAGTTGAAGAAGGACTTTTAGAAGCTCTTTCTTGATTTTCTTTATCTAAGTCTTAGAAGGATTCTTTTCAATATGCTTATATGTGTTTTGTAGGGTCCAATAAAGTTAGGAGGTCATGAACCAACCAGAAATGAAGTCATATAGTCAAAGGAAACAAAAGAACCAAGAAAAGGAAAAATTCTGGTTAGCTTTCGGATTGGGAAGATTGGCTTCCGGATTAGAAATATGAAGGAATTTTCCTTCCGGAATAAAGAAATGGCCCAGCCAAAAACCTGACAAGCCCAGCCACTACGTGAGGTGTTTTCCACATGTGTGGTTTCTGACTTGGTTTGAAGCAGGGGTTGGTGATGTGTTTAAGGGCGCTTATTGCACAATTTTAATTTGAATTTGGGAGGGAATTTGGGCCAGAAGGATGACTCATCTTTACCTATAAATAAGAGAGTCATCTCTTTGTATTCTCTCACCTTTGAAGTATAATGAAATGTTGTTGAATTTAATTCAAGCTTCTTATACTCTTGGGTCAGACCTTGTGTCACTATTCTCTCACTCTCCTCTAGCTTCCTTCCCTGGTAGGAAGGCCTACTGAGCTTAGAGGCTCCATACATTTCATTCACACTTTCATCAAACACCTTACGTGCACCATCTTCCTTAGCTTCAAATTCCATTCCGCTACACTTTCTGGTTCAAGGAAGTTGTCCTAGCATGATGTCGAGACGTGTTTCCATCAGTTTGCTTGAGTGAGATCTCTATAAATTTGATTGACACTCTTATTCTAATATACGAAATACTTTGTATTTGAAATTCTTATCTGTGTTGTGTTGTGATTAGTGTTCTAGGGTTTGTGAAACCCTTGTGCGTTGGCTTTGGGAACTCGTTGTTAGAATAGAGCGAAAACTTTCACAAGAGGTGTGATTAAGTGTTGTTGTTGTTGCTAAGTTAAAGTCTTTCATCCTTTGAGAAGATTCAAAGGAGGTGCTCATCCTTCATGAAGCATTTAGAGGAGGTGTTCATCCCTTGAGGGTTTTAGGGGAAGTGAGTTTCACCTCTTGTGGTAACCAAAAAAGTGTTATAACCTTGAACATTGTTATTTTCTTTATGATTGTAACAGTTTGTTGGTTTGTTGATGGCAAACCCTTTAGGGACTTCCCATCCTAAGAAGTATCAACTTGAGACTAAGAAAGGGAAGTTGAATAACAAAAGTTCTTTTCTTTCTAAGTCTTAGAATGTTTACTTTACTAAATACATCTACATTGTTTTGTAGGACAATAATAAGACTTGGAACCTATAGCAAACAGTCGAGAAGCCTTGCTGTTGTTAGTCACCAAATAGCCAAGTTGGAAGTACATTTTGCATGTGCATCACGTGGAACACAAGTCAACCGTGTGGCTTCCCTAATTCAGCACATTTTCAATGAAGTGCACATGAAACACATGGCCTGGAAGGAGCTCTTGCACGTTTGGATTCTGCACGTTTTAAATGTAGCTGATGTAGCTTTCATTGTACACTTCCAAGCTCATCTTTTCCTATAAAAAGAGAGCTTCATCATTTGTAAACTCAACTTGAATTGTATAAAGAAATGTTGTTGAATTGGTTCCAGCCACTTCTTCTTCAAGTTCACTAACTTGTGCCTTCTTAGCACACTTATCTCTAGCTTCCTTCCCTCCTGGAAGGCTTTTTGAGTTAGAAACACTGCATACACACCTCCAAAACCGCACCAAGCCTTCCATCAAACACCTGGTGAGCACATCCGTTTTCCTTCACCAAACCATTACGCTGCCTACTTCTGGTTCATGGAGCTGCTCAGTCTTGAAGAGAGGAGTTGCTTCCATCATTTGTGCTAGTGAAACGTTAATTCCCATTTGAGATTAATTGGACGTAGGATCCTCGTGGTCTAAACTAGTATAAAATTCATCTGTGCAAATTTTCTTTCTTCCTTAATCTCTTATTTATTAGAATTTTTTTAAGGAATTTAAATTACGAGAAAATTATTAAAAGGCACGATTTGCGATAATAAACCAATTCACCCCACTCTTGGTTTGTTGTTCATGCTAACCATTCCACTACACCGCTCTGACAATTGGTATCAGAGCTTGCTTCAATAGTAATTCAAAATGACGGGACAACATCAAACCTTTGTTGGGGGTACCTTTATCAACAAACCTTCATTGTATACTGGAGAAAACTATGTTTTTTGGAAAATGAGAATGCAAATTTTAATGGAATCTATTGGTAGTGAGATTTGGAAAACTGTCACAAATGGTCCTTTTGTTCCTACTTTATTTATTAACAATGTGCAGGAACCCCAACTACGAGAACAATGGAATGCTGATGATAGAAGAAGATCTCAATAGGATGTAAGAGCTTGTAATATAATATCATTTGCTTTTACTATTGATGAGTTTTACATGATCTCAACTTGTAAAAAATGCTCAAGTGATGTGGGAGATGTTGAGAGTTACCCATGAAGGAACTGATGATGCTAGGAGAGCCAGAAAAAAATACTATAATCCAAGAGTATGAGATGTTCTACATGAAGTAGGGAGAAACAATTATAGATGTCCAGAAGCACTTCATGCATATAATGCATCATCTCATTGGGTTAGGTAAGGCCTTTGATAATGATGAATTAAATATAAAAATTATTAAATCTTTGTTTGGATAGGACTTGGAAACCAAAGGTGACCGCCATTAGTGAGTCACAAAATCTCAATACCATGTCAATGACTGCATTGTTTGGTAAATTGAGAGAACATGAACTGGATCTCGAAAGATTGAACGAATATGAGGAGAAACGAAAGAAAAAGACTCTAACGTTCAAATAGGAGATTGAAAAAGGAAAGAATGTTAAGGAAGACTCTAAGAAGATGAAGAAAATATGGGTCTATTCTTAAAGAAGTTCAACAAGTTCATGAAATCCAAGGGAAGAAGAAGATTTAAGAACGGAAAGAAGGAAAACAAGGAATCATCATCAAACTATCGTTGTTATGATTGTAGAGAAAAAGGACACATGAAGGCAGATTGTCCAAACCCAAATAAGGGAGAAAAAAGAGGCCAAAAGAAAGTCTTCAAGAAAAAGAAGGCGTATATTGCTTGGGAGGAAGATAATGAATCTACATCAACCTCAAGCAACTCTGATGAGCAGGCTAACATATGTTTGATGGTAGATGTTAATAGTTCTGATAATCAAGTAAGTTCCTCTAGCGATTATGAAAATTCAGATTATAGCGATAATGAATTACTTGATACATATAAAGAATTATTAATTGAATCAGAAAAATTGGACATTAAGGTTGAATTCAAGGAATTGTTTTTTGATTGTGAGTTCATCCTCCCATGTAGTGCCCTCTAGACCTCCTTCCTGCCATTGAATCAGACTTGAGGTATCAACTCCCCCTGCCATTGTTTGCTTCGTTTCTACAGCACCTTTAAAGGCCAACAAAGTAGGCCGTTTACCTATAATTCTGCTGGTAGCTCCCCATCCACCTGTTGTGCTCCAAATGCTAGTTTTAGTTGAGAAATGTGGAATATCGGATGTATTCGGGCTATTTTCGGCAATTGTAACCGGAAAGCAATAGGCCCAATTTGTTTGACCACCTGGAAAGGTCCGTAGTAACACGTCGACAACTACAAATGTAATTTTGTAGGCATAGAAACTTGCCTATGGGGGCATGATTTTTAAGAAAACCCAATCTCCCTCCTTTATGTTAGATGTTCTTCTTTTCCTGTTTGCATACTGAGTCACCTAGTCTTGTGCCCTAGCTAGATGATACTTCAACTACTTCAATGCTTCTTCTCTGGTTTGCAGTTCTCGAGCCACTGCTTCTACCACCGTTTCACCAGGTATAAAATGTGTTAAAGTAGGCGGTTGTTTCCCGTAAACTATCTCAAAAGGGGTAGACTTGGAGGCCCCCTGATAATTGGTATTATACCAGTACTCCGCCCAAGGTAACACTAAGCTTCACAACTTGGGTTGTCCTGAATTGAAGCAACGTAAATAGGTCTCTAACACCCTGTTTAACACCTCTGTTTGCCCGTTTGTTTCTAGATGGTACGCCATACTCATGAAGAGTTGTGGAACATGATGATAATCAGGGATTAAGGTTATTGGTTATGTTTAGGGTTAGTTTGACTTGTGGTTGAGAGTGGAACATGAGTGAGTTTTGGGATGTAACTGTGATTGATGAGCTTGAGAGTGGAGGATAAGTCTACTTGTTGTACCTCGTAAATCATGGTTCTATCTACGGATAGGTGCTTCCTTTTTTCTTGTGTGCATTGATAACGGTTGAAAATATTGTTATCTGTGATGTAATTTTGATATTAAATGCATCCTTTTTGACTTAGAAACTTGTTTTAACTCATGTTTTTGCTTTAGTTTTGTGGATAAGAGATTTGAGGTTATACTTGATGATTTTATCACTAAATTCCTTTGATTTTTTAGGCTATTGGATTGAATTGAAAGAAAAGTCAAAGTATCAAATGGTTGGAGTGCAGAAAAGTCAACCAGAATGCAAAAAAGTCAACCATAGTGCAGAAAAGTCAACCAGAATGTAGAAAAGTCAATCAGAGTACAGTTTAGCACCGCAGATAGCGCTGAGCGCCACCGTTGAGCGTCAGAATCGTCTGTCTCTCACCTGAGCGCCACTGTTGAGCATCATTTAAGTGTCGCACCCAATGTTGGGCGCCGTTTTGGGCATTGAGCGTTGACGACGAGGGCTTGGACTTGTTTTCTGTTATTTTTATGATCTGTTTTGGGCTTGGACCCGTTGTCTGTTATTTTTCTGCCCTATTTAAAGACCTGGACGCCTTAGGATTGTATCTTTTGATGACTTAAGCACAAAAACACGTTTTTCACCCCTTTGGGGGCAAATTTGGGGATACAGGAGCTCTCCTCTTCTCTTTCTAGGGTTTCTATCTCTTCGATTCCATTGTACACCTATGTGATAACAGTTGAAAAACTGTTATTTTTATACTTAAAATTGACTTCAATTACAACCTTTATGTCTTAAAAATTAGCTTGAACTCATGATTTTGTTGAATTATTAGAAATAATAGAGTTGGACAGGTTTTATGCTTGATTCTCTTGTTTTTGCAGGTTTTTAGATAAAATTGATGAAAGAATTGAAAAGGGATAGAGAAGGAATCAGAAAAGGACACAAACAATGCAAAAGAAGTGAAGCCGCAAATACCGCTCAGTGCCATTTTACCGCTGAGTAGTATTTCTGAATACACGTTACTACTGCTGAGGGATAACAAAGCAGCTGAAGGGAAGAATCGTGACACACTGATACCGCTGAGGTGCAGTTTACTGTTGAGCGACATTGTTTTGGGCTTGGGCCTACTTTTCTGTATTTTTTAGAATAGTATATAAGTTTTAGGACGTCCTAGGGTTAGTATCTTTGGCTAGGACAAAGCACAATCACTCTCTTTTCACCCCTTGAAGGAGAATTTTGGATGCTCAGGCTCCTTTCTTAGCTTTCTCGGGTTTTATCTTTCATTCTTCCATTGTAGAGAGTGACATTAACATTAATGAAGAATATGAATTTGCTTATGCATGAGAGTGATTAGGTGAAATCTAAACCCTAACAACATATTCATCTCATATTATCGACATCATCCATTCACTTTTGTGTTTAGCCTCAATTGATTAAATTGCATGCATATTTACTTTTATCATTTTGCATTTAAAAACCCCAAAATATTGTTCTTAAGTCTTAATTGGTTAAGCAAAAGCACAACTGTTTAGTGTCGTGAGTCTCTTGGGAAAATGATACTTGGTCTTACCATTTTATATTACTTGATACGATTCAGTACACTTTCCGGAATCTTAACATGCATTGGAATGGGATGATCTTTAGGGGGGGGGGGGGGGGCTACAAATATCTTGTAGGGGAGGCTATAGGTGGGCTGTAGGAGCGACTACAATTGGTGAGGTAGGGTACAAGATTGAGATGAACTTTTTCAACTATGGTATTATGGTACGGTGATGCTCGTGGTGTTGTTCATGATTGGGATAGTCATGATGGTGATGTATCTATGATGATGATCATGGTACTTGAGATGCTCCAGGTTATGTTATGTTGATAGTGATGTTACTATATGTTGAACTCGTCCATAGTCCACCGGTGTGCAGGCAGGGTATCATACATCCCTATGATCATCTCAACGGTGGCCACCTGCCCTTTGTGGATGGATGATAACAGTTGAAAAACTATTATTTTCATATGTAAAATTGACTTCAATTACAACCGTTATACCTTAGAAATTAGCTTGAACTCATGATTTTGTTGAATTCTTTGATATAATGGATTTGGACAGGTTTTATGCTTGATTCTCTTATTTTTGCAGGTTTTTAGATGAAATTGATGAAAGAAGTGAAAAGGGAAAGAGAAGGAATAAGAAGAGGCACAAGCAATGCATGAAAGGGAGTTGCCGCAAGTACCGCTCAGGGGCATTTTCCCCCTGAGCGGTGCCACCGCTGAGGGGCGTTTTCCCCCTCAGCGCCACTTTTCAGATTACGGTAGAACTGCTGAGGGGCAACTTTGCAGCTGAGGGGAAGAACCGATGTGCACTAATGCCGCTGAGGGGCGTTTTCCCCCTCAGCGGTACTATGTTGGGCTTGGGCTTGATTTTTGTATCTTTTTAGAATAGTATATAAGCTCTAGGACGTTTTAGGGTTTGGATCTTTGGAAATCACGAAGCTCTATCACTCTCTTTTCACCCCTTGGAGGAGGATTTTGGATGCTCAGGCTCCTTTCTCAGCTTTCACGGGTTTTATCTTTCATTCTTCCATTATTTTTCATCTAGTTTCACCATTAATATGGTGAACTAAGTTTTCATTGTTGTTGGGGAATCAATGTAAATCTTTAGAAACTCTCTTGTATGGAATTGTGTTCTTCAAGATCATTTATATGATACATGCTTTCTTTTCATTATTTGTTAGGGTTTTTCCTCTTTGCTCATAGCATGCATAGTTTAACTCATTCGATGTCATGATCATTGATTTTGTCGATACGGAGACGTACGGGGAAGTCTAGAACTGGGGAATCTCTCCCAAAAGTATATTACCAACCTAGAGATAGGAGTATGATAGTTGGTTGCCTTTAAGCTTCTGTTCACTATAATGCATGATTGATTGCTAGGGAGACAAGAGATTGTAAACTAGTAATGATGATTAGGCCTTTTCCACCGAAAGATTGGGTTTAAGGTAAATTAGAAAGTGGCATTAACATTAATGAAAAGATTGACGAATTCCTAAATACAAGAGAGTGGAAAAGATTTACTTGATAAACCCCAACAACATATTCATCCATATAAATCAACTCACACATTTGTTTCTTTTTGCCATTGATCATATTCATATGCATTCATATTTAATTTTCTGTCTTTTGCATTTTAAACACAAAATACTTTGTTTCTTTCAAGTCTTAATTAATTGATTAATCACATAGATCTCTAGGCCTTGAGTCTCTTGGAAAACGATACTTGGTCTTACCAAGATTTATTACTTGTTACGATTTGGTTACACTTGCCGAGGGAAACACAAGTTTGTGGCGCCGTTTTTCGGTGTTCATAAATTTGTCAACAATGGACTGCAGCCTAGCCTCCATCAGAGACATATACATGTCTCTCATCTGAAACGGCTCTAGATCATGAGGTGGCATCTGTGCTTGTGGTGGACCTCTCCTTCTAGGAGGATGTCGTGGAGGTTTTGGTTGGGCTGTTTCATCTCCTCCGCAGTACTGTCTATAGTAGGCCTCATCAATAGCCTTCCTTGGTCGTTCCAATGGCGGAGTAGAAGTGTCCACCCCAGCTAACCAACAGAGGTGTGTGATCAGAGAAGGATGCCCCAAGGGTGCCTTGTTGTTCGCAGTACTGGCACAGGTCTGAATCTCGTTTGCTATAACATGTCTAATGTTAATGTTCATACCCCTAAGCACACAATACAAGAAGATGGCTCTACTGACTGTAATGTCCGACACATGAGAACATGGCTGGATGTTGGCATGGGAAAACGCCATCCAGTATTTCGCCAATGGCGTCAAGTCAACTTTTTTAATGTGCACAACCGCACCATTCATGTTCCTCTGAAAATGCCCTCCAGGCACACACACCACACTCTCAATATCATCAAATTCTGATCCTTCTTCCATGTTTAGTGCAAACTGACACTGTACACCAGTCCACTCAGAGTGCATAAACCTATTGATAGAATCAGGATCATACCAGATGATTTTCCCTTTGACATAGCTCATATAATCCTTTGTGTGAGAGTCACCCAATGGCTTGGAATTGGTGTAAAATTCCTTTACCACTACTATGTTTGCAAGTGCGGGGTAAGTGGCTAGTCTCTCCCAATTTCTTCTCTCCAGTTCCTCTCCAAATTGTGGAGCCAAATCTAGTATCCACCCCGCTTTACACTCCATTAGGAGTCTTCTATCTTGGATAATGAGAAAATTTTGCTCATGTCTATGGGAGAGGAACTTGTTGGAATAAGGACGCTCTGGTTCCTTCCTCTTGTGTCCTACAGTCTTGATCCTCTTCCTTGATGAGGAGACCATCCCTGCATCAAATACAATTCACAAAACCACAAGAAATTTCATTAAGCGTTAGTATATCACACAACACCCTCTAAACACACTGCCTACCATCGTTGAGGGCAAAACAGGAGCCCTCAGCATCACCTGCATACGGAAACAGTGTTGAACAAATCTTTGAACCCCAGCAACAAAAATATTTTTTATCCCCGGCAACGGTGTCAAAAACTTGTTGATGGATTGGCAAGTGTACCAAATCACACAAGTAATATAAAATGGTAAGACCAAGTATCGTATCCTAGAAGACTCTCGGCACTAAACAGTCGTGTGATAAATTAATTAATTAAGACTTAAAATAAAAGAGATCATTGATTTGAGATGCAAAGACATAAAATAAAATATGGATGCAAATTGATCAATAGTAGAGTAATACAAAGATGAACAAAGGTTGTTTATAAAATGAGATGAATATGTTGTTGGGGTTAGATTTCACCAAGTTCCCTCTCATGTATATAAGAATTCCTCTTTATGCATTAATGTTAATGTCACTCACTAAAGTAGTTAGAACCCAATCCCTTGGCGCAATAAGCCTCCCTTAATTCCTAGTTCGTGCAATTCCTAGCGTTCCAAGAAAATAAGTCTGACAATCAAGAGCTTAAGACGACCAAGCACTCATACCCTCATCCCTGAGAAATATTACCCTTGGGAGAATTCAACAAGAACCTGAATGTAAGGAACCTCCCGGCACTCATGCAATTCATAAATCATGCAACTAAATGAGTTAAATAGAGCAAGCATTGAAACAGATGAATTCCCTAACAATTATTGAATAAAGCAAATATGATTAAGAATCAATTCAAATAGATGAGAGTTCACAAGGTTACATCATTCCCCAACAACAAATAGAGTTTAGTTCCCCATAGACATGGAGAAACTAGATGTACAATGGAAAAGCATGTGATAGTGAAACCCTAAGAGTAGAAGAGGAAGCTCCCGCCTCAAGATCTGCCCTTAGAGAGTAAAAGAGTGTGTTATTGTGTTGCTCCCGCCAGAGATACCAAACCTAGACCTCCAGGATCCTTTAAATAGAGTCGAAAAAGAGTAGAAATGGGGCCCGGTCCAAAAGAAGTCGAAACAAATCAAAAATTGGGCCTATTTCACGATGCACGCCGCCCGAGCGCCCATTTTGGCCGCCCGGGCGGTGGGCGTCGATTTCTGGCCGCCCGGGCGGTGGGCGTCAATTTTTGGCTACCCAAGCCTTCAATTTCGCCCAAGCTTCGCGGTTGACTTTTCTGCACTCTGGTTGACTTTTCTGCATTCCAACTATTTGGTACTTTAATTTTTCCTTCAAATCATTCCAATAGCCTACAAAATCAAGGGAATTTGGTGATAAAATCATCAAGTATAACCTCAACTCTCTTAGTCACAAAACTAAAGCAAAAACATAGGTCAAAGCAAGTTTCTAAGTAAAAAAGGGTGCATTTAGTATCAAAATTACATCACAGATAACGATATTTTAAACCGTTATCAAACAGCAAAAAAACACACACAAATCATGCATCTGCAGAAGTCGCGCTCAACGGTAACTAGCGTTGAGCGGTGACAGGTTTTTCTGCATAAAATGCCCTAGCTAGCTTCTAATCTCCACCCATATGCAATATTTACACTGCCAGACCTCAATCCAATAGTTTAATCGGTCCAAACATCAATTATTTCACTTAATCATGCATAAACATCAAAAGCCTTCAAGAATCATGCTTAGACAACCATATTCATTCAAAATCATACTTCCAAAACCCTAGAATGTAAAATGCATGTACTTACTTGGGTGAAGATACTTGATGGATGAAGAATGCTTTGTAAATGTGGAGGAATCAACCCCTAACAGCAATGCTCTCTCAAAACCCAAACTCTAATGGAGAAGTGGTGCAAAAATGGTGGAAGAAGGGTTTTTGTGAAGACGGGTGAAGGGAAAAGTAATGAGAATGCTTTGGTGAGTGCTTGAGAGTGCTTAGGAAGAATGGAGACTGAAAGTGGCGGCCAAGACGCGCCCTAGGGTTTTAAAAACACTTAATGGGCCAACCCACGCTGAGCCCAAAGTTTTAAAAACCAGAAACCCATTCTACAGTAACAACCTCAACGCTAGAATACCACTGAGCGGCAAGCGCGGGATCAATTCTCCTTCTTCCTAGCTTGCCCTAAGTGTCTTTAACCAATGCCTCTCAACCTCAACTCTAAATTTTTGAATTCCTGCAATTTTCCACTTCTTTCACATACTCTTACTTGATCAATACATTTAGTCTCTCACACCACTCAAACATTTCACACACAAACCCATATAATGCAACTAGAACAGAATCAAAACAATCAACCAAAATAAATTCAATCAATTGGGTTGTCTCCCAGGTAGCGCTTGTTTAAGGTCACGAGCCTGACCCAAAATCTTCCAACACACATCAGTAGGTGCAAACCTTCTTACCATCACCCATCAGCAGGTGTACCTTCTTAGTATCCTTCAATAGATACTCAACCATCTAGCATCCATCAGAAGATGTTATGCCTTGGCAGGCTCATAACCCAATAAAACAATGTTCAAAAGTATTTTTTAAAAAAATTACATCACCAAAATACAAAAAAAAATCAAAGAAACCAATATTTTTAAATCACTGGGGTGCCTCCCGGCAAGCACTCTTTTAACGTCATGAGCTTGACCCAATAAAGCTCACAATCCATCTTCAATGTTGGTGTTTCTTTCGCTTTCATCACACCAACTCATTAACTGCTTCCGATCCACCTTTTTGACTCGTCTAGAATATGGAGCTTTAATCTCTATCACTTCATTCTCTTTAAATCCTTTCACAACGCATAACTTGTTCTTGAATCTCACAGGTGTGCCAAGTTTGAATTGTGCATCCTCCCAATCATAGTGAACCATCCTTCCTTTATCATCTTTATCTTCTTCCCAAACCTGCATCAAGACACAATTTTTACCTTTGTTGACCGACTTGGCAACTTTATGACTAACCTACATCAAGACACATCCTTACATGCAGCTTTATGACTAGTCTTCTTTACTTGAATCTGCTTATCTTTGGAGACATCAAAGATCACCTCCTCTGGATGGTCTTTAAGCATTATCAACCCATCATCCACATTGATGATTAATGTAACCGTTTTCATAAACGACCTTCTAAGAATGATTGGGATCTTCTCATCCTCCTTCATCTCCATCACAACAAAGTCAACCAAAAATTCAAGTTGTTCTACTTGAACCACAATATCCTCAGCCACACCATAGGGTTTCTTGGGTGATTCATCCGTCATTAGCAAAGAAATCTTTGTTGGCTTTACTTTAAGTCCACCAGTCCTTTTAAGCACAGATAGGGGCATCAAATTGATGCTTGAGCCTAAATCAAGTAGGGCTTTCCCTATTTTCACATTCCCATGGATGCAAGGAATAATAAAACTTCATGGATCCTTCACCTTTAGAGGACGTTCCTTCTTCAAAGCCAGACTACAAGCACCCTGTTCATCAATAGCCTCCTCATCTATATATCTCTTTTATTTAAGGAAACTTTTTAGCCTCTTTGCATAAGTAGGAATTTACTGCAGTGCTTCAGTCACATGTACAATAATCTCCACTTGATTGAAGATTTCCCTAAAACGCTCAAATTGTCCCTCTTTATCTATTCTCTCACACCCCTTTGGATAAGGAAGAATTTTTTCACTTTTTACAATTTTTTTCTCTCCATTCTTCTTTTCTCTCTTTTCCATCTCACCCTCACATATTTTCTCTTCTTCTTCCTCTTTCTTCTCTAACTCAACTCTCTCTTTTTCCTCTTACACTCCCTCATCAACTACACTCATTATGACTTTACACTCTTCCTTAGGGTTAACCTCAGTATTAGCCCCAAATTGATTTTCTGCTTTGTCCTCCATCCTTTTGGCCAGCTGGCCAACCTGCAGCTCCAGATTTCTGATAGCAGCTTCGTTGCTCTTATTGGTGTAGGTCGTCACCTGCATAAATTGTTGGAACATCTCTTCCAACTTGTTGGTTTTCTCATTCAAAGCAGATACTTGTTGCCATAGTGATGGTTGTTGTTATGGTCTATTGAATTGTCCTCCTACTTGTCTAGCTTGTCCATTCTGACCGTGACCCATGCTTGGGTGAGGTTTCCACCCTTGTTGAAATTACCTTGGCGAAATTGGAATTGATTGAACATGTAATTGACTTCTTCTAGGACCTCCATTGGATAAGCACATTGACCATTGATATGGTCACCACCACATAGTTCACAGAAGTGTTGTTGAACCTGTGAAACGTTCTTCAGCTCCTTAGGCAATTGAGCGAGTGTTTTTGTCAAATTCTCCAACTGTTGAGTTATGAGTTTGTTCTGTGCAAGCAAGGCATCTTGAGTTGGTAATTGTAGAACTCCCTTTTGTTGAAGTGGAGCTCCTCTTTCACTGTGTGTCTCGTTAT
Organism: Vigna angularis; assembly: GCF_016808095.1. Lineage (NCBI taxonomy): Eukaryota > Viridiplantae > Streptophyta > Magnoliopsida > Fabales > Fabaceae > Vigna > Vigna angularis. Next base: position 8,317,190 of record NC_068975.1, on the reverse strand, counting down.
CATTAGTAGCCATATTCTCTATCAATTCAAATGCTTCCTCTAGAGTCTTGCACTTGATGTTACCTCCAGTTGAGGCATCGAGCATAAGTTTTGTTTGAGAGCCCAGACCTCCAAGGAACAAAAAGACTATTGATGCTTCATCAAAATCGTGCATGGGTGTCTTCCTTAATATGCTTTTATATCTGTCTCATGCTTGTCCTAGGGTTTCTTCCATGCCTTGCCTGAAAGAAGAAATTTCCTGTTTACCTTTGTTGATTTTGGACTGTGGGAAGTACTTGTTCAGAAACTTTGACACCACAGCTTCCCAATCAGTAAAGCTATCCTCGGGGAAAGAGTTCAACCATATCTTAGCATTGCCTCCCAATGAGAAAGGAAACAAACTAAGCTTTATAGCTTCATCTGGCACACCATTGATCTTTACAGTATTGCAAATCTCATTGAATGTGGTCAGATGCTCATATGGACTTTCATGAGACAGTCCATTGAATCGGTTGCTCTTCACCAATTGTATCAACGTCGATTTCACCTCCATGTTTGCAGCATTGACCCTCGTCCTTGCAATGCTATTAAAGTTATGAGGGCCAACAATAGTGGTGTGATTCGCCATAGTGCGTCTACCATTGTTTTCCTCAGCCATCTCTCTAATGCTCTGATCAGATCCTTGAGGTGAGGGTTGCAAAAGTGTCTCTAGAGAAGGACATAATTCTCTAGATGTTCGTACCTTCCTTCTCCTTCTACTTTCACTCAATCCTTCAAGAAGAGGTTCTTGATTTTTCTTGCTCCTAGTCCGAATTGTATCCTGCATACACAAGAAAACAAAACCCTAGAAAACACTTGTTTTAGAACAAAACAAAAACAAAACAAAAATAAAATCAAGTCAAAGTTAATCAATAATCACACGAATAGAATAGTTAAACCACGAGTCCCCGACAACGGCACCAAAAACTTGTTAAGACTTCAGCAAGTGTATCGAATCGTATCAAGTAATATAAATGGTAAGACTAAGTATCATTTTCCCTAGAGACTCATTGGCCTAGACAGTCGTGTGATTTGTTGATTATTTAAGACTTGAAAAACGAAAATCAATGTTTATAATGCAGAAAGTAAATATGCACGCAAGTTTTGATATAATGACCAAAGAATACGCAAGTGAATGATGTATGAATTAATTATGTTGTTGGGGTTTCCGACTCATCCTATCCACTCTCATGTGTTTACGAATTCAACTCCTTCATTAATATTAATGTCACTTTCTAATTTACCCTAAACCCGATGTCTCGGTGAAGAGAGCCTACTCTTAATTACTAGTTTACAATGTCTTGTCTCCCTAGCAATTAATTATGCATTACGCACAGAAGCTTAAAGGCAATCGGTCCTTTTATCCCTATGTCTAGGTAATATTGCTTCGAAGAGAATTTTCCCAAGTCTAGATTTCCCCGTATGTGTCCATATTGACAAAAATCAAAGATCATGCAATTGAATGAAGTAAAGCATATATATCAAGAATCAATTTAATACATGAGAGTTTGAAAAGATTATATTGTTTCCCGAACAACAATGGAGGTTTAGTTCACCATAGACATAGTGAAACTAGATGAAAATAATGAAAACAATGAAAGATAGAACCCTAAAAGTTATAGATTGGAGCTTCCGCATCCAAAATCTGCCTCCGAGGGGTGAAAAGAGTGTTTCTGCACCTCTTTCTGTCAAAAGATAAACCCTCTAGGTCGACTAAAACCTTATATAGCTCATAAAAATAACAAGAAAACTGGCCCAGGCCCACGCAAATGGCGATCAGCGCTTCAATGACGCTCAGCGGTAGGTGCGATACTTGGAAATAACGCTCAACGTTGATGCCCAGGCGTGTAGTAGTGAACTCACTGAAGAAACTGGCGCTCAACGGTAAAAGTACTTCTAAGCGTTGGCTGCGGCACTTGTTTTTTCCCTCAGGGTTGGCACTTAAGCATCGGCCAGAGAACTCCACATTGAGAATTGCGCTCAACGCTAGCTGCGGTTCTTCTTTTGTGCCCTTTTCCTACTTCTCTTGAGTCCAACTCCTTATTACTTCAACTTCCTTCATCCAATTCATGTTAATTCCTGCCAAAACAAGGAAAACCAAGCATAAAACCAATAATACAACCTTCAACTCTGTTATTCTCTAACTTAAGCAAAAAACATGATTTCAAACTAGTTTCTAAGTCATAAGGGTGTTTTTAGTATCATAATTAAGTGTAAAAATAACGGTATTTCAAATGTTATCAAACTTCAAATCCCTCATAAATTTAAGTTAGTCCCATGCAGCTGTTAGATACCAGGTCCCATGCAGACGTCAAATACCAGGATTCGGTTGTTCGAGTCAGATTAATTCATTAATTCCACAATCCAACAAAAACAGTTTAAACCTTGAATTGAAAATCTAAACACTAATATTCAATGTGATATGATGTTTTAAAATTTCACCTTATCTGGCTATTTATATAACACTCTAGGATCAGTAACTTTAATAGTCCAAATAGTACAAGCATAGTCCAAACAATAAAATCATAATTCCTGATATTTTAACCATTTAGCACTTTAAATTTCATACATGATATTCAGTAACAAAAGAAACAGGAAGAAGCTTCTCCCCCACTACCAAGCAACGTTCTATTGTAGACAGCATCAGAAGACAAACCACACCTGTCGATAGCAATTGTCCATTTACTGTCTATAAAATCAGTTGCTGAAAGCAATGCACCTGGCCAAGCCAAAGCAGTTAAGAGTGATCTCAAAACAGTCATCATAGCCCCTTGTTTCATCAACTTCATCGCATGTCCTGATGCAAGTCACAGTAACATAAACATCTTTGAAAGAGGTACTTATGTGCTAATAATTTTTTTATTAGAATCCCAAATCTCAAACCCACTAGAAGTAAGCCAATCTTGAATTGTAGTGCTCACAGCAATCAGCTTCTTGGACTCCTACTGCAGCACATACCAAACTTTTGGCAAGATAACAAGAAAGGTTATTTCTGTTGGCAAGGATGGTCACCATCAATCATAAGAATATTAACACTATAGTTCCAAGATAAACTGAACTACAAATACAAGTTGATTTCAATAGAAGAGTGTAACTTTTTATCAACATCAAGCTTTCCAAGGTAACCTTGACCATTAAAGGGTAATATTCACTATGTACCTCTGCAAGTTGTCATTATGACCTTCCTAGGGCCTTATAAAATCTTCTTTCTCAAAGACAAATCTAGAGACTAAGATCTCAACCCGTAGCCTCTGAAAGCAGAAGTCCAACAACAAACTAATTTCAAAAAATAACCAGGTACAGATGTATTTTTTTGATATTATAAGAAAGGTGGGCAGAGTTCATACAAATGCACAGAGAAGTAAAGCAAAGTCACTAGAAAACAATAAGATGAAAGATATTAAAACCTACGCCTTGGTTATGGTTTTCCCAATAACCTAGAATTCAAACTCATCGACTCCCCCAACTCTCCTAGCCATTTTGCTTCCAAAGAGTCCTACTCCTACGGCTAGAAAAAGTAGAACAAAGAGATACATAAATAATTTCATTGTTTAAAAAAGAATTTGACTGACATAATAAAGTATAAAGAAATGCAAGATGTCAAGAAATCAACCGTCCTACAGATTGCCACTTTTATAAGAATAATAATATTATTTGTTAACAAATAAGAACCAATGTGTACTTTGAAGGAATCAAATGTGTTGTCATCGCAGAACACGATATCTCAGATATTCTATAGGCCCGCATGACTCCTTCAGTTAGTTACAATCTAAAGTAAACACAAACTATCATGTAACATTTGTATTTATGGCAATCTAAGAGGAAGTTATCCTATTTAAGTAGTTAGTGTAAGCATGTAAATGGATGATTATAACAACAAAAGTCTCAAACTACAAACTAAAATTAAAAATAAAATGAGAGAAAGGAAGCCATAGAAACGGGACATGATAGAATTATAGCAAATCTAATAACATTATAAGCTAATATAAACCTCCAAATGATGCAGCAACAGCAACAAAACAAGCAACAGTTCCTACAGCGATAGCAACTGTAGCAAATCCAGTTGCTCAAATTACAGGGATTAGAATACCCAACGTTGGAGCCAAAGCACCTAGACTTGCAGCTATGGCAGGTGCAACTAACCCTGTTGAATGGTCAAAATAAAAACATTCATAAAGAGCTGGTTCATGTGGAAATTCTATATTTCATAATTTAGATACAAAAGATAGCATGATCTCCATACACAAGTAATAGCCAACAAAGCTCCACCATTTATTGCAGCAGCACCAATTACACCACCCCGCTTTAATTTAGCCCACTTACTTTCATTTGATTGAGTTTCTTCTTTCTTTGACTCTTTGCCTTAATAAAAGCCATCGCAGAACAAGCAACTATTGATGGAAGCTACTCCAGGATATGCAGAAGAAGCTCTAAAACTCAGAGAAGTGGCAGCAGATTAAGAGAATGCAGTGGAATTTCTGGATGCACGGAAGGTGTTTGATAATATGCTGGAAGTGTTTGAGTGGTTGTGTTTGGTAGAATTCTAGCTCAGCAAGCTTTCCAAAGGGGAAAGAAGCTAGAGGAGGTGCAAGATAACAATGCACAAGGTTGAACTTGAGAGTGAAAGCTGAAAATTGGCAGCATTTCTTTACTACAAATCAAGTTGAATTTACAATGGATGAGCTCTCTTTTTATAGGCAAAGATGAGCTTTGGAAGTGTGCTATGAAAGCTATCTTAGTCTACAAATGTAAAACGTGCAGACTCCAAATGCAGCAGCTGTTTCCAATCCATGTGCTCCATATGTTCCTCATGGAAAAGGTGCTAAATGAAGGAAGTCACCCGGTTGCTTGTGTTTCACGTTTTTCACATGTAAAATGTGTAAAATGTGTTTCTTTCATTGCTAATTAATGTGCAGCAGCAAAGCTTGTTTGGCAGCATCATTATAGGTTCCAATTCCTTGTTATTTGGCCTACAAAACAACATAAAAGTATTTTTAGCAAAGACATAGATTTTAAGACTTAGAAAGAAAAGAACTTTTGTTTATTTAACTTCCCTTTCTTAGTCTCAAGTTGATACTTCTTAGGATGGGAAGACCCTAAAGGGGTTGCCATCAACCATGGTCTCAATGGCCTCCTACCAAAACCAATACCCATCTTAATCATTAAAGATACAGGGACCAGTAAATATGAGATTCTAATAACTGACAATACAAAGCAAGTTTATAATATGCAAACATTTGCAATCACATTCAACTTGGTACTTCAACTCTTCTTTCAAACCATTCAATTAGCCTACAAAATCAAGGGAATCTAGCACAAAACCATTAAATTCACCTTCAACTCTCTTATTTCCAACAATTCAAAAAAATCATAAGTTCAAGCTAATTTCTAAGTCATAAAGATTGTAATTGAAGTCAATTTTAAGTATAAAAGTAACAGTTTTTCAACTGTTATCACATACGTGGACTTAATTCTGGTTCACGTACCATGGCAGGAAGGATATTATGAGTAGGTTACTAAAGCAGATTGTGAAAAGTATGTCAAGAAATGTGTTAAGTATCAACAACATAGAAACTTAATGCATGCAAAAACTGAAGAGATGCATAACATTACACCACCATGGCCTTTTGCTACATGGGGTATGGACATTTTTGGTCCTTTTACTCTAGGGAAAGGACAAGTGAAATTCTTGTTGGTAGCTATAAACTATTTTACTATGTGGGTTGAGGCAGAGTCACTTATTACTATCATGGTCCAACAAGTGCAAAAGTTTGTATGGAAATATATCGTATGCAGACAAAGGATCCCTCACACAATTTTGATTAATAAAATGGCAGGCAATTTATTGACAAGAGTTTGACAAAGTTCTATATTGGCCTACATATACGACATGTCACTATGGTCAAGTTGAGGCAACTAATAAGGTTATATTGAATGAACTAAAAAAGAGATCAGGGGAGGGAAAGGGAAGATGGGTCGAAGAGTTGTTGGAGGTATTATGGACATACAAGCCCACACCACTATTAATAACCAGGGAAACCCCATATAACTTGACATATGCAGTGGATGCAATGATCTTGCTGAGATTGGTGAGTCATCCTTATATAGGAGCTTATTTGGTATGCATCTCAATCAAGAAAGCACGATGGTTAGCTTGGATCTTGTCCAAGAATTACGTGATCAAGTTCGAATGCATGAAGAAGCTTATAAGATCCAGGGTAGCAAAAGATATAATTCCAAGGTAAGGTTGAGATCTTTTTATCCCAGAGATTTGGTCCGGAGAATGGCAAGCGTCTCTCATAAGAATGAAAGAAAGTTCTCAGAAAACTTAAAAGTCCTTTTCATATAAAAGAGGTAGTAGGAAAGAGACCATACCAACTTAAGCATTTATCTGGAACTACTACATTGGCAACTTGGAATTGTCACATTAAAATTTTTATTACAACTGATCTTATTGTTATTGTACTTATTCATGGTTTATTATTTCCTACCTCGATCTTTTATCCTTCAGGAGGGTTTTGGTTGAAAAAGTTTTAATAAGGCACCAAATCAATAAAACAGTTTTCCATTAGCTACATGTGTCAAGATCATACTATATAACTCGCCTATCGACCGTTACTAGTATATTTTATTTTATGTTTGAATCAAGAAGCTTCATCAAATGAGATAATTTCTTCCATAACTACATTTTATTTGACGTTTGGGTAACGCAGCTTCATCAATTGAGATTATCTCTCCCACTATAATAACTTCACTTTATCTAAGTTGGGTAAGGAAGCTTCATCGGTCGAGATGATCCCTTCCACTATAATGACTTCATTTTATTTAAGTTGAGGTAAGAAACTTTGTGCCAAGATGATTCCTTTCAATGCTTTTTGTTTGATTGTTTATGTTAATATCATGGTTTAAGCTGTATTTTGAGATATACACATGAGTCCAAAGAAGAGATCATCTCAGCTTAACACATGCATGAAAATTAGGAATCATAACAACTTTATGTAAAGAGAAGATTATGTTAGTACAAAAGTTCGAATAGTCAACCACTTTCATTCATACCATATTCGATTATATAAAAAAAGAATGTATGGTTAGGCACTGTCAACATAAAGTTTACTTAAAAGATTTAAATATAAACAAAGTGAAAAATAAGAGATACCAAATGTTGATGGTGGAAAGTTTAAATTGTTGTAACAAGAATAAGGGGCTTGTTAGCTTCAATGGACGGGGGATTAGTTCTGCCAATATCTTTAATAGGCATCAACGTCCCATTATGGACATCTTTATCTATTTCAAATCACTCATCATCCAAAGTTATGATAAAGAGATTAATTAGATGTTTGGTGCAACACATTGTTGAAACCTTCCTCATGCTGGGTCAGGACATAACTCTCCAATTCCCTTATGCATTTGGCAGTTATTGCATTGGCAGTCTTCTTTGTTGCCAACTCCTCTTCTAATTGTTCAATAGTTATTGAGGCATCTTTGCTCTCATTCACGGCGTTGTGTTAACACTCCGGCAAGTGTACCGAATCGTATCAAGTACTAATAAAATGGTAAGACCAAGTATCGTCTCCCAAAGGACTCACAACCTAGACAGTTGTATGATTTCTTGATTAAATAAGACTTGAAAAACAAATTCTTTGAGGTTTAAATGCAAATACAAAAAAGTAAATATGAATGCATGTTTTGATCAATTGGATTGAAAGAAACAAAAGTTATTAATGTAAAATATGGAATGATGATGTTGTTGGGGTTTCCGACTTATCCTATCCACTCTCATGTATTCAAGAATTCATCTTTCTTCATTAATGTTAATGTCACTTTCTAATTTACCTTAAACCCGATGTCTCGGTGAAGAAAGCCTAATCCTAATCACTAGTTTACAATGTCTTGTCTCCCTAGCAATTATTCATGCATTACATTCGAACAAAAGTTTAAAGGCAATCGGTCCTCCTATTCCTATGTCTAGGTAATATTGCTTCTGGGAGAATTTCCCCTATTCTAGATTTACCTATATGTGTCTAATAACAGTTGAAAAACCGTTATTTTTGTACTTAATTTTGATATTAAAAACATCCTTTATGACTTAGAAACTAGCTTGAAATCATGTTTTTCTTTAAGTTTTGAAAATAAGAGAGTTGGATAGGTTTTATGCTTAGTTTTCCTTGTTTTGACAGGAATTATGATGAATTAGATGAAGAAGTTGAAGTAGCAAGGACTTCGAACCTAGAAAGGACAGAAACAGAAAAGGACCGAACGATAGGATGCAGGAGACTCCAAACCGAATGGTAACTGAGACAAACTGAATGGTTCTGAACACAAAGAAGACAGAGACCGAAAGGTAAAGAAAGCAGACCGAACGGTCTGAAGGTGGTGCAACAGAGGCCGAACGGTTGGATACTAGGCCGAATGGTATGAGCAAAATAACTTCTGAACGCCGTATGGCTAAATGGTTGGAGAAAAGATAGACAAAACTGAACGGTCAATAGTTAGTGGAAGACATGTTGAACGGTCAACAGTGTGAGACCGATCGGTAAACAGTGAAATTGATCGGTCAGGTTCATCTATTGAGTGTCGCACCTACCGTTGAGCGTCATTTTAGCGCTGAGTGAAAAAACCTCTTCGTCATCTAAAGAAGTATCATATGAAGGAGAAGGAATTTGAGCGCTTTATGGAAATCTTCAAGAAATTGGAGATTAAAGTTCCTATGATTGAGACATTGCAACAGGTTCATGGTTTGATCAAATTTCTGAAGAAGTTCAGTAGAAAGAAGAAAAAAAGAAGAAGATGGAACTTGAACTTTATTAGGTCAAGCTAGTGACGTTAAAAGAGCGCTTGTTGGGAGGCAACCTAGTGATTTAAGAACTTTTAATTTTTGGTTTGGTGATGTAATTTTGACCTGTTGGTATTTTTGTTTTGGTTATAAGTTTGTTACAGGGTTTACATCTACTAATGGATGGTGGAAGAGTATCTACTAAAGCATACTATGTTTGTACACACCTACTGATGGGTGTTGGTAAGAAAGATTTGCATCTACTGAAGGGTACTTGATGAGTCAATATTTTATTCACTTCACTTAGTTTAGTGTGCTAGAATTAATCAGGGAATTGTGCTAAAATGTCCGATATTTTTCCGTTTTTGCTAATTGTGCTTAATTTGACCAAAAACTCTTATTTTAATTAATTTGAATTATTTGAGCTAATTATTTTTATTATTAATTATAGGAAAATTGTTGGATAATATTTGGGACATTTTGGAGGTCAAAAGAAGATGTGACATTGTAAGACCCGTATTTTGGATGGTAGGGGACATGGTGGGGACATGGTGGTCACCCACCTCTTTGACTATTGGGAGTGCATTATTGGAGGTGCAATTACGGGGAAGCTTAGCAAGGGAGGGAATTCATTTTTGGTGGGCATGTGAGAAAGAAAGAGAGAGAGAACAGCCAAGGGAGGAAACCTTCCTTCCTTCCTTCCATTTCCAGCCGTCCGAAGAGCACCCATGGAAACTGTACCAACTTCAGAAGGGCTGAGAGGTAGATCTGGGTTGGGCATCTGGTGAGGGTGGAGTTCTTCCAGCAAGATCGGAAGAGAAAGTGGAGAGCTGATGAATTTGCTAGGAGATCTAGAGCTGCATGTATAGGAGGAGATAGATCCCAAAGCTTGCAAGGAAGTCTTCAAGAGGTAAGGGGAGTTTGATTTATTTCATTAATTGTTGGTATAATCTGTATTTTGATGCAAATTTGGGAAGAAGGGGTTGAAAATGGGGTTTTCTGGGTTTCTCTGGAAAATGTGCGATTCTGCAGAATTCTGCAGAATGCGCGTTCGTCCAATTTTGATGAGTCAAAATTGGACGTTCGTCCCAACAGTGCTCGACCAATTAGTGGTCGGCCTAACGTTCGTCCAATTCTGGTGAAATTGGACGTTCGTCCAAATTGCTCAGTGGTGAACGTTCGGTTCTAAACGAACGTCCTTGTAGTGAGCGTTCGTCCTTGTAGTGAGCGTTCGTCCTTGTAGTGAGCGTTCGTCCTTGTAGTGAGCGTTCGTCCTTGTAGTGAGCGTTCGTCCTTGGTGTAGTGAGCGTTCGTCCTTGGCGTAGTGAGCGTTCGTCCTTGGCGTAGTGAGCGTTCGTCCTTGGCGTAGTGAGCGTTCGTCCTTGGCGTAGTGAGCGTTCGTCCTTGGCGTAGTGAGCGTTCGTCCTTGGTGTAGTGAGCGTTCGTCCTTGGCGTAGTGAGCGTTCGTCCTTGGTGTAGTGAGCGTTCGTCCTTGGCGTAGTGAGCGTTCGTCCTTGGTGTAGTGAGCGTTCGTCCTTGGTGTAGTGAGCGTTCGTCCTTGGCGTAGTGAGCGTTCGTCCTTGGCGTAGTGAGCGTTCGTCCTTGGCGTAGTGAGCGTTCGTCCTTGGCGTAGTGAGCGTTCGTCCTTGGCGTAGTGAGCGTTCGTCCTTGGCGTAGTGAGCGTTCGTCCTTGGTATTGTGAGCGTTCGTCCTTGGTGTTGTGAGCGTTCGTCCTTGGTGTTGTGAGCGTTCGGCCTTGGTTTGTGAGCGTTCGGCCTGTGATGAAGATTGATTTCAGAACGTTCGTTCAGACAGCATCAGAGTTGGAAATAGCGTTCGGCAATAATGCATAATCCGTGGGTGTATTTTGAAGTAATTATTGAGAATTGTTGGTTATTTCCTTGATCCAATATTGGTTTAGTTATACATATTATTGAGAATATGTATGACTTCGTGATTGAGCACGTTTATTCTATTGGTTTAGTTATACATATTATTGGGAATATGTATGACTTCGTGATTGAGCACGTTTATTCTGTTAGAGGTGGTACATACACTATGTTATGTACTTGTAACTTTGTCTGTCTTTTGAGCATTTTTGCTAGTCTCACGCGTGAGACTGAGATTCGAGTGTCACCTTCTTCTGCGCGAGGAGGTGAATGTCTCGCCCAATGACTTCGGCTCGTGTTGAGTATAGTGCATCGTTACGCGTAGTATCGATGTTTTTACTCGTTAGTCCTTGAGGAGTCGGGGAGATAGGTCTGAAGTCGCGATGGATGACGGCTCGGGTCGCCTGTTATTGAGAGCAGGTTATGACGACGAATTACAAGTAAACGACATCAGTTTATGAAAGACTAGTGTGCAGTGTCATGTGAGTCGATTTATCATGGGAATTGTTATAGTATTTGTAGTGGGTTTATAGTGTGATAATTCTGGTTATTCATCTTGCATGTTGTGGCTGTGGTTTCTAACCGTGATGGTCGTACGGATACGAGAGAGATGGTAGTGTAGATAAAGTTGGATTTGGAGTACTTCTGCGAAAGAGACGGGGAGTAAAACTTGTTGAGTCTATAGGTAGTAACGAGCGTTCTTATTAGTGACGTTCGGTCTTGGTGTTAATTATTTTCAGGTAGCGAGCGTTATTAGATAACAGTTGATCTTGATGTTAGTGGATCTGAGGTAGCTAGCGTCCGATCTTAATTTGGTAACCTGAGGTTTAGTTTGATTACGTTCAGTCAATACTGAGGTGTTCAACAGAGTACTCTAGGCGTTTAACCCAGACTCAAGCGTTCCTTATTATAGTGTTCTGTCTAGTAGCGATGGTTCTCAGGGAATGATCTTTATTGGTGGTGTTGCTTTGAGGTTGTAATCATTTATAGGGAGTGACCGGCTTTGATAGTCGTTGAAGTATCGATCGATTGATAAATAGTGATTAGTCGTGATGATACATGATTCAGGAAATGATCATTCATAGGTAGTGCTCGGGTCGGATGATGCCTGTCTCGGGTAAAGATCATTAATAGTTAGTGGTTGTACGTAGGGAACATTCGGTCTCGATGAGGTTACTCTCAGATAGAATTAAATTCAGTAAAGTGATCAATTAAGTGTTCGTCCGAATGGTACTTAATCTGTGGTGTGCGAGATTTGATCTTTGAGCAATCGTTCGAATAATGTTCGAAATAATAGTAATTGTTTTAGTAGAGTACACTGTCTTAACGTGAAGTCTATGTACTTGATCTTAATTAGCGTTTGATCTTTTGGTATTCGACCTAATGGTATTCGGTATAATAGCGTTTGATGCTCAGTTTCTAGCTTAAGTGATCAATCTTAATGTTCGTGTAAACAGTATCCGATGTAATATAAGTTCGTTGTTTTATCGTTTGATTCAGTAATGTTATGATATCTGGGTATGTATTGAGGTTGAGGGTACTGTAGTAGGATGTTTGATCTGTGGTTGATTGTGGACATATTGAGGAGACTAAGAATGAAATCACAAGTGGGGCACCTTCCGTTGATTTGCTCATCAACGTATCATCCGGATGAGAGTTTATTGTGTATTAGGTTGATTATTAGGTACTTTGGAATGAGTGTCCAACAGGAATTGTGGTACATTGGTTTGAGGATGTCGGACTTAATTATTATATGATATTTGTATTGAAATAACTATGCATGTTTTATAAATGATGTGTTTCAGGTTAGCTCACCCTTACTTTGCTTGTTTGTGCATGTGAATGCGATGATCGTATAATGTGTGATGTTATACGGGAGCAGTTGAAGGATTGTCACGTAATCTTGTGCAAATGGAGGAAGAGATGGAAGATCGAATTAGAAGGATTCAAGGTTATCTTTGTTGTTGCGTTTGAGCTTAAGACTGATGTATAGATTTTAGTTTATGCTCGGGATGTTATGTATTATTACAACATTTAAGTTTTTGAAAAATTTATTTGTTTTAGGGTGATTTTTTTTTGGGATGTTACAATAATGGTATCAGAGCAGTTCATCCTTAGGATGACCTCTGTGTTGTGGGTTTGCTGTGTCTTCGCTGTGAAGAATTTAGTGTAAATGGTATGATTTACCACTTCCTCCGTGTCTATATAGTAAGGTGTGTATCTAACTAGATGTTTTGAGAACAGAAAACGTCTTGATAAGAGTAATGAGGGTGCACACTCATGACTTTTACCATAGATGGTTTTCCTTTCTTAATTCTGAAGGTTAGAGTTAAGAAAGAGTTAGAGTTTTAGTGGTGTTTCCTGTAGTAATTCATGTCTTGTTCTTGCTTTTGTGGTAGTGTAGTGTGCTCGATAGTAGGAGAGGAATGCATATTAAAGGACAACTTGAGTTGTATACCTTTATTAGGATTGGTTGAAGCCTTTGAGACAAGTTCTTGCCGCGAAGATAGGAGTTAGAAGACTTAAAGTTAAGCTTCGGAGGGCGAGTGAAGATATTGGAGTTTAGGAATAAGGTTATGAGTGATGAAAATTTCCAGAAATCAAGTCATAAGGTCATATGTTGTACGTTCGCAAGAATTTCAGAGGCTAGATTAAGAGAAGCTTTGGATAAATATGGTTGTAACAAGGTTGGAGAAATGAGTTGGGTTTAGAATATCAGTAACGTTAACAGTCAGAAGAAAAGGACGTGTTGGCGAGAAACGGGGTGACGCTGTGAGAGTTTGGTAACATGAACCTAGGTATTAGTGATGGTTGGAATCTGAATAAGAAAATGGAGGATGACCTAAAATTTAAGTTAAGAAAGGAATAGAAAATTCTATAGCAGACTAGGGGAAATAAGTATCAAGAAAGGAAGTAGAAGGAGAAAATTTCGAGAGGTAGTTAGAAAGGCAGGACATGAGGTATTTGAAAGAGAATGAAGTATTGTTAGGATCTTTTAGTTAAGTGAAAAATTTGAAGGATGAGATGAGAGAAACTTACCTCGACTAGTTCCGATAAGCTTAATTTTCGAGGACGAAAATTTTTGTTGTTGGGGAGAATGTAAGACCCGTATTTTGGATGGTAGGGGACATGGTGGGGACATGGTGGTCACCCACCTCTTTGACTATTGGGAGTGCATTATTGGAGGTGCAATTACGGGGAAGCTTAGCAAGGGAGGGAATTCATTTTTGGTGGGCATGTGAGAAAGAAAGAGAGAGAGAACAGCCAAGGGAGGAAACCTTCCTTCCTTCCTTCCATTTCCAGCCGTCCGAAGAGCACCCATGGAAACTGTACCAACTTCAGAAGGGCTGAGAGGTAGATCTGGGTTGGGCATCTGGTGAGGGTGGAGTTCTTCCAGCAAGATCGGAAGAGAAAGTGGAGAGCTGATGAATTTGCTAGGAGATCTAGAGCTGCATGTATAGGAGGAGATAGATCCCAAAGCTTGCAAGGAAGTCTTCAAGAGGTAAGGGGAGTTTGATTTATTTCATTAATTGTTGGTATAATCTGTATTTTGATGCAAATTTGGGAAGAAGGGGTTGAAAATGGGGTTTTCTGGGTTTCTCTGGAAAATGTGCGATTCTGCAGAATTCTACAGAATGCGCGTTCGTCCAATTTTGATGAGTCAAAATTGGACGTTCGTCCCAACAGTGCTCGACCAATTAGTGGTCGGCCTAACGTTCGTCCAATTCTGGTGAAATTGGACGTTCGTCCAAATTGCTCAGTGGTGAACGTTCGGTTCTAAACGAACGTCCTTGTAGTGAGCGTTCGTCCTTGTAGTGAGCGTTCGTCCTTGTAGTGAGCGTTCGTCCTTGTAGTGAGCGTTCGTCCTTGTAGTGAGCGTTCGTCCTTGTAGTGAGTGTTCGTCCTTGTAGTGAGCGTTCGTCCTTGGTGTAGTGAGCGTTCGTCCTTGGCGTAGTGAGCGTTCGTCCTTGGCGTAGTGAGCGTTCGTCCTTGGCGTAGTGAGCGTTCGTCCTTGGCGTAGTGAGCGTTCGTCCTTGGCGTAGTGAGCGTTCGTCCTTGGCGTAGTGAGCGTTCGTCCTTGGCGTAGTGAGCGTTCGTCCTTGGTGTAGTGAGCGTTCGTCCTTGGCGTAGTGAGCGTTCGTCCTTGGTGTAGTGAGCGTTCGTCCTTGGTGTAGTGAGCGTTCGTCCTTGGCGTAGTGAGCGTTCGTCCTTGGCGTAGTGAGCGTTCGTCCTTGGCGTAGTGAGCGTTCGTCCTTGGCGTAGTGAGCGTTCGTCCTTGGCGTAGTGAGCGTTCGTCCTTGGCGTTGTGAGCGTTCGTCCTTGGTATTGTGAGCGTTCGTCCTTGGCCTAGTGAGCGTTCGTCCTTGGCGTAGTGAGCGTTCGTCCTTGGCGTAGTGAGTGTTCGTCCTTGGCATTGTGAGCGTTCGTCCTTGGTATTGTGAGCGTTCGTCCTTGGTGTTGTGAGCGTTCGTCCTTGGTGTTGTGAGCGTTCGGCCTTGGTTTGTGAGCGTTCGGCCTGTGATGAAGATTGATTTCAGAACGTTCGTTCAGACAGCATCAGAGTTGGAAATAGCGTTCGGCAATAATGCATAATCCGTGGGTGTATTTTGAAGTAATTATTGAGAATTGTTGGTTATTTCCTTCATCCAATATTGGTTTAGTTATACATATTATTGAGAATATGTATGACTTCGTGATTGAGCACGTTTATTCTATTGGTTTAGTTATACATATTATTGGGAATATGTATGACTTCGTGATTGAGCACGTTTATTCTGTTAGAGGTGGTACATACACTATGTTATTTACTTGTAACTTTGTCTGTCTTTTGAGCATTTTTGCTAGTCTCACGCGTGAGACTGAGATTCGAGTGTCACCTTCTTCTGCGCGAGGAGGTGAATGTCTCGCCCAATGACTTCGGCTCGTGTTGAGTATAGTGCATCGTTACGCGTAGTATCGATGTTTTTACTCGTTAGTCCTTGAGGAGTCGGGGAGATAGGTCTGAAGTCGCGATGGATGACGGCTCGGGTCGCCTATTATTGAGAGCAGGTTATGACGACGAATTACAAGTAAACGACATCAGTTTATGAAAGACTAGTGTGCAGTGTCATGTGAGTCGATTTATCATGGGAATTGTTATAGTATTTGTAGTGGGTTTATAGTGTGATAATTCTGGTTATTCATCTTGCATGTTGTGGCTGTGGTTTCTAACCGTGATGGTCGTACGGATACGAGAGAGATGGTAGTGTAGATAAAGTTGGATTTGGAGTACTTCTGCGAAAGAGACGGGGAGTAAAACTTGTTGAGTCTATAGGTAGTAACGAGCGTTCTTATTAGTGACGTTCGGTCTTGGTGTTAATTATTTTCAGGTAGTGAGCGTTATTAGATAACAGTTGATCTTGATGTTAGTGGATCTAAGGTAGCTAGCGTCCAATCTTAATTTGGTAACCTGAGGTTTAGTTTGATTACGTTCAGTCAATACTGAGGTGTTCAACAGAGTACTCTAGGCGTTTAACCCAGACTCAAGCGTTCCTTATTATAGTGTTCTGTCTAGTAGCGATGGTTCTCAAGGAATGATCTTTATTGGTGGTGTTGCTTTGAGGTTGTAATCATTTATAGGGAGTGACCGGCTTTGATAGTCGTTGAAGTATCGATCGATTGATAAATAGTGATTAGTCGTGATGATACATGATTCAGGAAATGATCATTCATAGGTAGTGCTCGGGTCGGATGATGCCTGTCTCGGGTAAAGATCATTAATAGTTAGTGGTTGTACGTAGGGAACATTCGGTCTCGATGAGGTTACTCTCAGATAGAATTAAATTCAGTAAAGTGATCAATTAAGTGTTCGTCCGAATGGTACTTAATCTGTGGTGTGCGAGATTTGATCTTTGAGCAATCGTTCGAATAGTGTTCGAAATAATAGTAATTGTTTTAGTAGAGTACACTGTCTTAACGTGAAGTCTATGTACTTGATCTTAATTAGCGTTTGATCTTTTGGTATTCGACCTAATGGTATTCGGTATAATAGCGTTTGATGCTCAGTTTCTAGCTTAAGTGATCAATCTTAATGTTCGTGTAAACAGTATCCGATGTAATATAAGTTCGTTGTTTTATCGTTTGATTCAGTAATGTTATGATATCTGGGTATGTATTGAGGTTGAGGGTACTGTAGTAGGATGTTTGATCTGTGGTTGATTGTGGACATATTGAGGAGACTAAGAATGAAATCACAAGTGGGGCACCTTCCGTTGATTTGCTCATCAACGTATCATCCGGATGAGAGTTTATTGTGTATTAGGTTGATTATTAGGTACTTTGGAATGAGTGTCCAACAGGAATTGTGGTACATTGGTTTGAGGATGTCGGACTTAATTATTATATGATATTTGTATTGAAATAACTATGCATGTTTTATAAATGATGTGTTTCAGGTTAGCTCACCCTTACTTTGCTTGTTTGTGCATGTGAATGCGATGATCGTATAATGTGTGATGTTATACGGGAGCAGTTGAAGGATTGTCACGTAATCTTGTGCAAATGGAGGAAGAGATGGAAGATCGAATTAGAAGGATTCAAGGTTATCTTTGTTGTTGCGTTTGAGCTTAAGACTGATGTATAGATTTTAGTTTATGCTCGGGATGTTATGTATTATTACAACATTTAAGTTTTTGAAAAATTTATTTGTTTTAGGGTGATTTTTTTTTGGGATGTTACAGACATCAATTTTGTTTAAACTAAAAAGAGAGAGAGGTGTGGGTTTCAATTTTTTTGATGCACATGGGAGTGGTGTATGCATTGGAGAAAGGGTGTGACACACAGCAACTTTGGAGTCCAGCTGAAGCAAGGAAGCACACGCCCAAGTCCACGGTCCAGCAAAGAAATGTGTGTGGCTGGAAGCATGTGGTGGCAGAGAGATCACGGAAGCAAGGCAGGGGTGTGCACAGCAAGGAGATCCAGCAGCCTGAAGATACCACGGTCCAGCAGAGAAATGTGTGTGGCTAGAAGCATGTGCACAAAACAAGGAAGAACACAAAACAAGGTGGAGAATGGAATGGTGAAGGGAACCCACTCGAAGGATATTCACGTGAGCTGGAAAGAAGAGGGCCCATCTTATTTTTATTTGGCACATGGAAGAGATGAATTTAAAAAGGATGATAATGGGAGACAAAAGGGAAACTCACAGCCCATGAGCAAAGCAAACTTCACACGCACATGTGACATCCTTCAATCTGCACCCACGGCCTGCTCATTCACGCAGTCTAGCAGCTTGTAAGCGCATCTAGTAGCTACACGTCCAACAACAAGTCCAGCAGAGGTTGCGCGGTACGGAGATGGAGAAGCTTCTTTTAAAATGAAGAAGTGGTGCTGGAAGAAAAAGGGATGCCACAGCCCACACTTGGCAGCGCCCAACAGCAGCCACGTTGAGGAGAGAATTCCACGCTCCAGCTTCAACAAGGGTCCAGCATCCAAGTAGCTCCCATCCAGCAAGCGGTAATTAGGAGAAGATGCTTCTCGGTCCAAGCAGCCCACGCAGCAGGGAGTGACATCCAGCAAATGGGAGGCACACGGTCCAGCAATTCACGCGGACTCATCATCCAGCAGCAACACCACACGTCCACGCACACGGTTCAACAGCTTGGAGAAGGGTTTTTAAAACCCCTGACGTTGGATGAAGAGGGGGGGTCTCGGCCTGGAGCTGTAGCCGCCAACCTCAGTTTCTCTTTGAATGTTTTTTTTTTAATTGAAAGAAGTGTGCAATGCTGATACGGAGATGAATGAAAAAGCTTCACCTTAATTTCATTTGGCTGATTTATTCATTGCCCTTTTCATTTGGTTCATGCAATTTTTTTTTATTGAAGTGTTGGTGTGCACATGAATGTGACCTGCAAGCTGCTGGAACGGTGATGGAGTTTGAAAGGAGGTGTCATGGTTTGGTTGGGAGAAACACATTTCATTCTTATGTGATATGCTGATTTATTTTGTTTGTGGCCCACATTGGTGATGCATTTTAACGTGGAGCAAGGCAGGAAGAGTGGTGTCACGGCCTGAATCATTTGTGTCATTAAATGCTCATTTGCATTGAATATTTGATTTCTAAGCTGCAACTTTGGTTTGTTTATTAGTTAGCGTGGTTCCATTTTAATTTAGGTAGATGAGTTTTAGATTTCTTTTATTGCATTTCAATTCGGTTATGAGTTGTCTTAAATATTTAGTGCATTTAATTTGGTTTATATGTGCATTTTATTTTTAACCAAGTGTCTCTTATTATCTGCTGAATTTTAATTAGTTCACACGTTTTGTTTTAGGACCGTTCAGTTTATTGTTTTCATTCACTATGTTGTCTATCGTGTTCTGCTTCTTTATCTTCCTGTATTTCAAATTTCCTCGCTTGCTCTAGAGACCGTTCGGTCTCAATGTAGAATCGTTCGGTCATTTGTAGGACCATTCGGTCTTTATGTTTTGTTAGTTTATTTCAATGCTTTCAATTATGTTCGGTCGTGTTTAATTTCCAATTTTAATTTAGTTCGTTTCTAATCACAAAAATACTTTCAAAACCTCCCCACTGCGTGTTTGACCTAAGACTCGAACCACATTTGGTCCTTGAGAGACGACCTAGGAGTCAATTCCTAGCTATACTGCATTCCTTATATGCAATCAACTTTTGTGTGAGGTGCGACCCTCTCAACAGTACTGGAAGATTTTGGATCAGGCTCGTGACGTTAAAGTAGCGCTACCTAGAAGGCAACCCAGTTGATTGAATTTATTTGAAACCGCAAGCTAGGAAGAAGGTGAGTTGATG
Organism: Vigna angularis; assembly: GCF_016808095.1. Classification (NCBI taxonomy): domain Eukaryota; kingdom Viridiplantae; phylum Streptophyta; class Magnoliopsida; order Fabales; family Fabaceae; genus Vigna; species Vigna angularis. Next base: position 8,297,707 of record NC_068975.1, on the reverse strand, counting down.
CCGCAAGTGTTGCTCAGCGGTAAATACCACTGAGCACGACTACTGCATAGTTGGGTGGACTGGTTTGGTTCAATTGGGCTTAGCGAGATTTGGCTCATTAAGTCTTTTTCATACCCTAGGGCGCGTTTTGTTAGGCACTTTCAGATCTCCCTCTTCACACATACTCTCAAGCATTTTCCATAGAAAAGCCCTTGTGATGATAATTGCTTGTGAGTATATTTAATTATGCTTAAATGAAAGGCAAAGTTAATTCATATGACATTGTGATAGTGGAGTGAATGAGTGACCTCTTATACACTTGTGTGTTTGAGTGAAACACTTTATCTGGTGAGGAAAGATTCCATGATTACATCTTTGCTTGGTTAATTGATCATTCATGAGCATAGCATCTGTTGAATATTTTGTGATTATCTGAGCACCAAAATGAGCTTAATTGAATCAAGGCATGTATTCGTCTTGACTGATATTCTTTATGATAAGCTGATTTGAGCAATTACTTCTCTTAAAAGAAAAGGTTTTGAAATGTGTTGAATCATTGCATTGATTGGTTGAAAGTTAAGTTACATCTTGTTTGCTTAAGGACAAGCAAAATTCTAAGTTTCGGGTTGTGATAATGGTTGAAAAACCGTTATTTTTATATTTAATTTTGATATCAAAAACACCCTTTATGACTTAGAAACTAGCTTGGAATCATGTTGTTCTTTAAGTTTTGGAAATAAGAGAGTTGGGCAGGTTTTATACTTGGGTTTCCTTGTTTTGACAGGAATTATGATGAATTAGATGAAGAAGTTGAAGTGGCAAGGACTTGGAACCTAGAAAGGAAAGAAATAGAAAAGGACCGAACGGTAGGATGCGGGAGAAACCAAACTGAACGGTAACTCAGACAGACTGAATGGTTCTGAACACAAAGAAGACAGAGACCGAATGGTTAAGAACGTAGACCGAACGGTCTGAAGGTGGTGCAACAGAGGTCGAACGGTTGGATACTAGGCCAAACGGTATGAGCAAAACAACTTCTGAACGGCGTATGGCTGAACGACTAGAGAAAAGATAGACAAAATCGAACGGTCAATAGTTGGTAGAAGACATGTCGAACGGTCAACAGTGTGAGACCGATCGGTCAACAGTGAAATCGATCGGTCAGGTTCATCTGTTGAGTGTCGCACCTACCGTTGAGCGCCATTTTAGCACTGAGCGTTGGCAACGCGGGTTTTGATCTATTTTCTGATCTGTTTTGGGCTTGAACCCGTTTTCTGTTATTTTTCTAGTCTATTTAAGGACTTGGACATCCTAAGGTTTGTATCTTTGGCTGGAACGAAGCAAAATACACTTTCTTCACCCCTTGGAGGAGGATTTTGGATGCTCAAGCTGTCCTATTCAACTTCTAGGGTTCTATCTTTCATTCTTTCATTGTTTTTCATCTAGTTTCACCATGATTATGGGGAACTAAACCTTTATTGTTGTTGGGGAGTCAATGTAATCCTTTGAAACTCTCATGTATTGAATTTGTTCTTTAATTTATATGCTTTCTTTCATTAATTGTTAGGGTTTTTCTTTTATACTCTATGCATGCTTTGTTTAACTCATTCAATTGCATGATCATTGATTCTATTTGTGTGGACACATATAGATAGGTCTAGACATGAAGAAATTCTCCCAAAAGTAGTATTGCCTAGACATAGGGATATGATGATTGGTTGCCTTTAAGCTTCTGTGCGATTGTAATGCATGAATAATTGCTAGGGAGACAAGACATTATAAACTAGTGATTGGCTTTCTTCGCCGAGACATCGGGTTTAAGGTAAATTAGAGAGTGGCATTAACATTAATGAAGAAAGGTGAATTCTTGAATACATGAGAGTGGATAGGATGAAATTGATAAACCCCAACAACATAATTCTACAGATTAGGTTTTTGGGTTTTTAAAATTGGGTTCAGCGTGAGTTGGCCCATTAGAAAATTTTCTTACCCTAGGTCTCGCCCTAGCCTCCTCATTCACTCTAGCCACTCCAAAGCACTCTCCAAAGACCTTCTCTCCATCCATTTTTCATTAAGCCTCCCTCCAAGTTTGTGGCTTATTGAGAGCATTGCTGTTAGGGTTTGATTTCTTCAGATTCATAGGGCATTCTTCACACATTGAGCATCTTCATCCAAGTAAGTGCGTGCATTTTACATTCTAGGGTATTTGAATGCATGATTTTGAATGAATATGGTTGTTTAAGCATGATTCTTGAGGAATTTTGATGTTTATGCATGATTGGTTGAAATAATCATTGTTTGGACCGATTAAATTGCTTGATTAAGGACTAGAACTAGGAAAAATGCATGTGAGTGGAGTTTAAAGGCCAATTAGGGCTATTATACAGAAAAATTGACTATCGCTCAGAGCCAGTGTGGCGTTGAGCGTGATTTCTGCAGAAGAGTGATTTGTGTGCTGTCTGGATGTTTCTTGTTGCAAGTGACGCTGAGGGTCCATATTTTTCCCTCAGCGATGATAGGAAGTATGTTTGGAGGTTGTTTTGTGATTTACTAATGCTTGACAATACTTCTTGTGGTTTTGTGAATTGTATTTGATGCAGGGATGGCCTCCTCATCAGTGAAGAGAATCAAGACCATAGGAAACAAGAGGAAGGAACCAGAGTGTCTTTATTCTAACAAGTTCCTCTCTCATAGACATGAGCAACACTTCCTCATTGTCCAAGACCGAAGACTTTTGATGGATCGTAAAGTGGGGTGGATACCAAACTTGGCCCCACAATTTGGAGAGACATTAGAAAGAAGAGGATGGGAGAATGTATTCGTTTACCCTACACCAGCAAACAGAGCAGTAGTCAAGGATTTTACACCAATGCAAGGTCGTTGGGTGACTGTTGATACTTCGGCAAGCGTACCGAATCGTACAAGTAATAAACCGGTAAGTCCGGAAATCGTTTTCCCAAGGGATTTGTTAAATTTCACTAATTGTTAAAGTTTACTAATTTAGCGATTAATTTTACAACACAAGTAAGATTTGCATACAGATGAAATTAAATAGGTAAAAATAGATGAATTAAAGTTCACTGGGGTTGAAATTCAAGTTCATCACTCCGGTAATTTTCTACTAACACAATTTCTCAAAATTAAGCATCGACATCCTAGGCGCATGCAGTCCTGATTCCTCAGAGACAGTTCTTAATCATTCAAACTAAATTGCTAATTCCTTAGCTAATTCAATTATAAGATTTGCCTTAAACACAATGTCACAGATGACTAAAAATTCCCTCCTATGTCTAGGACTCGAAATCCTTTAGCAGTTTTATCCTAGGTCCGCGGTCTCATACATTTTCCAATGATTTAACCGTTCAAATAGCTCAGATTTCCATCAAAAGCATGAAACATAAGGATAGAACACAAAATTCATACAAGATCATGCATTAATAGAGAAATTACAAAGAGTTCAGAAATTTACTCTCAACCCCAGTGAAATGGGGTTTTAGCTACACATATACAACATAGAAGAGAGAAATGATGGATTGGATGGTGGAAATTGGAGTTTTTCCACCATTGAAGCCCCTTGGAGCAATTGCAGCAGCGTCCCTGGTCTTCTCCCCGTTTCAGATCTGCCTCTTGCAACTGCCTCTGCATTCTGATATAAAGAAGGGTACAATAATTGAGTCACGGGCCAATTCTGGACGAGCGTCCCAACGCAGGACGAGCGTCCCAACTTCTGGACGAGTGCGCGGACGAGCGTGCTGGACGAGCGCCCTCCTGGAGACGAACGTCCCATTTCTGGACGAGCGTGCGCTGCTGGACGAGCGTCCCATGTTGGACGAGCGTCCCCTGCTGGACGAGCGTCCTCTGCTGGACGAGCGTCCCATGCTGGACGAGCGTCCCCTGTTGGACGAGCGTCCTCTGCTGGGCGAGCGTCCCCTTCTGCGCGCTGGACGAGCGTCCTCTGCATGCTGGACGAGCGTCCTGGACGAACGTTGGACGAGCGCTGGACGAGCGTCCTCACTCTGGACGAGCGTCCTCTTTCTTCTATGTGGTGCCCAAGCGCCCCTTTTTATCTCGCGCCCGGGCGCGAACCTCTCTGTAAATTGGCGCCCGGGCGCCCTTTTTCTCACGCCCGGGCGCGACCCTCTCGGTAAAATCGCGCCCAGAGTCCTTTTTCTCACGTCCGGGCGCGAAACTTTCGGCAAAACAGCGTCCATTAAGCCTGGTCCAAGTCTTTTATGATATTCAATCCTTATTTTTCATCAAAATAAACAACAAAAGCATCAAAAACATTTAAACAATGAAAATTATACTAATATCAACAATTATACACTTTTCATGAGAATTAACACTAAAACTTACTCAAAAGCCCCTCAATATAAGCAACAAAAACAAGTAAACTTTTCACCTATCAAACTCCCCCAAACTTATATATTTTCGTGTCCTCATGAAAATAGACAATAACAACACAATCGAACCCAACAAAGCAGTTAATATTCCATCACATAATATCTGACACAACAGTAAGGATTGTACCTACACCTCCAAATATTCAGATCAAATGTTATACTTCTATATTGACAAGTTCTTGAATCCAAAATGATAAGACAACTAGAAAAAGAATAAAACCACAATGCTCAATCTGTGTTTATCTCAACCTGCAAGTGTTTATGATAACAGTTGAAAAACTGTTATTTTCATGCTTAAAATTGATATTAAAAGCAACCTTTAGACTTAGAAACTAGCTTGAAATCAATGCTTTTAGCTATATTTTCAGAAATAAGAGAGCTGGACAGGTTTATGCTTGATTTGAGTGTTTTTGTGCAGGTTTTGAGATGAATTTAGTGAAAGAAGTAAAGAAGACGAGAAGTGGAATCATAAAAGGAAGCAAAGAGTGCAAAAAGAGAAGTCGAAGGCACCGCTCAGCGGCATTTTACCGCTGAGCGGCACTCAGGAGGTCACGGGAGGTCCGCTGAGGGGCAAACTGGCCGCTGAGGGGAAGAAAAGTGAAGCGAGGTCACCGCTGAGCGGCACTTTTTGGGCTTGGGCTTTTGTAATCTTTTGTAACTCTAGAATAGTATATAAGGACTTGCACGTCCTAGGGTTAGACATCTTTGGCAGAAACGAAGCAAACACTCTCTCTTCCACCCCTTTGAAGGAGGATCTTGGATGCTCAGGCTACCTCTTCACCTTTCTAGGGTTTTATCTTTCATTCTTTCATTATAGTTCATCTAGGTTCACCATGAATATGGTGAACTAAACCTTGTATGTTTGTTGGGGAATCAATGTAATCTCTTGAAGCTCTCATATATGGAATTTATGCTTGCATCTTAATCTAAGACTTATGCTTTCTTTCATCATTAGTTAGGGTTTTTCCTCTTTGCTTAATGCTTGCATTGTTTAACTCATTCTATTGCATGATTATTGGTTTTGTCGATACGGACACGTACGGGGAAGTCTAGATCCGGGGAATTTCTCCCAATATTATACTGACAATATTATATTGGTTGTCGTTAAGCTCCTGCACTCATGAACTAATCATTAGGAATGCTAGGAATTGTATGAACTATTTGATTAGGGAGAAGCCATCTAGAATGGTACTTTAGAGAGTGGCATTAACAATGATGATTTGAATGTTGAATTCCTAAAATGTATGAGAGTGGATGAGATGAAATTGACCCCCAACAACATATTCATTCATATAATCCATTGAAAGTGTTTATCTTTTGTCTTTGCCATTGATCAATTCATGCATACATGTTTAGTTTTCGTCTTGCATAATATAATCCAATTATTTCGTTTGTAAGTCTTAGCTAATCAACAAACCACACAACTAAACTAGGCCGTGAGTCCTTTGGGAAGAACGATACTTGGTCTTACCAAGTTTATTACTTGAACGATTCGGTCATACTTGCCGATTGTGAAACAAGTTTGTGACATCATATTTTGGTGCTTACAAATTTGTCCATCAAGTTTTTGGCGCCGTTGCCGGGGACTCGTGGTTTAACTGGTTAATTTGTGTGATTATTGATTATCTTTGACTTTAAATTTGAATTTCTGTTTTTATTTTTTTCTGTTTTTATTTTATTTTATTTTATTTTATTTTTCTCTTTTTATTTTATTTTATTTTTCTCTTTTTATTTTATTTTATTTTTTTCTGTTTTTATTTTATTTTATTTTCTGTTTCCTATCTTCTTATCTTTTCAATTATATCCTTTGATTTTGTTTCTCTATCTTTTTGTGCTAAAAAATATTTCCTAGAGTTTTGTGCCTAATGTCTGCAGAATGCAATTTGGTCAAGAATTTAACTATATGGGCACTCAATTCTACCAAAGTAATCTCAACCACTGGTGGGAACCTCACTCAAGCACGGATCAAAGCCAAAAATGGCAAGCTGCCGGACAATTTGAGAACCAACCACAACAACAATGGCAGCAACAAAGCTTTAAAATCAACAAAGGGAAGCAAGAGATCTCCTCATTTAGACAAGGCATGGAAGAATCACTGGGGCATGCATGGGACAGGTATAAATGCCTATTACGAAAGACTCCCACGCATGGATTTAACGAAGGAGAAGTAGTCCTAATCTTCCTTGGAGGTCTTGGTTCACAAACCATGATGATGCTTAACGCCTCAGCTGGAGGCAATATCAAATGGAAGACTCCAGAGGAAGCCACAGAAATAATTGAGAATATGACTACTAATGATAATAAGTGGAACAGTGAAAGAGGAGCTCCTATTCAACAAAAAGGAGTTCTACAGTTGCAATCCAATGATGCCTTGATAGCTCAGAACAAGTTAATGACTCAACAATTGGAGAATCTCTCAAAGATACTTGAACAATTGCCACAAGAGTTAAAGACTGTTGCACAGGTACAATCCCATTTATGCGAATTGTGTGGAGGTGACCATATCAATGGTCAATGTGCCTTTCCAGTTGAAGCCGTAGAGGATGTAAACTACATGACCAATCAGTACCGTCAAGGGAGCTACAATCAAGGGTGGAAACCACACCCAAGTATTGGTCAGGAACAAAGTGGGCAAGCTGAACAAACTGGGCAATTTAACAAGCAACAGCAACAAACCTTTCTATCAGGAAGTTTGGATGACACCCTTCAACAATTTTTGAAAAATTCCGACTCTACTCAGAAAAGCATTGAAGAATCATGTAAAAGGATGGAGATGCACTTTCGTTACATTAGTCAAAGATTGAATGATGAGGTTAATACTGAAGTTAACCTTAAGGAGGAAGGGCAAACCAATGTCAATGAAAGTGACAAGATTCTTAATGAGAAAAAAATAGAGGGAGATGCGGAAAAGGTAGAGAGAAAAGAGAAAGAAGAGTTGAGTGAGAAAGATAAAGATGAAGAAAAAGAAAAAGAAGTGGTTGAGAGAGAAGAGAGAAAGAAAATTTGTGTGAAAATAAAGAAGTTGAGGAGAAAAAGAGAAGGGAAGAAAAAAATAAAAGAAAAGAAAAAGAGAAAATTTGGGGAGAGAAAGCGTAAGAAAAAGAAGATGAGAGGAAAGAAGAAGGAATCATATGAAAAATCCCATCCTCATCTAAAGAAGAATCATAGGAAGGAAAAGAAATTTAAGTGCTTTAGGGAAATCTTCAAGAAATTGGAGATTAAAGTTCCTATGATTGAGACACTGCAACAGGTTCCTGGTTTGATCAAATTTCTGAAGAAGTTCAGTAGAAAGAAGAAAAAGAAGAAGGAACTTGAGCTTGGGTCAAGCTAGTGACGTTAAAAGAGCGCTTGCTGGGAGGCAACCCAGTGATTTAAAAACTTTTGATTTTATTTTGTTTTTGTACCTTTTAATTTGTGGACATTATTTTTGTAAATATTTTGTTGGATATAGCATTTACTGAAGGATGCTAGGTGGTTAAGTATCTACTGAAGGATACTCAGTTTGCAACACCTACTGATGGGTGTTGGTAAGAAAATTTTGCACCTACTGATGGGTGTTGGTAAGTTTGTTACACCTACTGATGGGTGTTGGTGGATTTTGGGTCAGGCTCGTGACGTTAAACAAGCGCTACCTGGGAGGCAACCCAGTTGATTGAATGTTTCTGTTTGTTTCATTTTAGTTGCATAATAGGGTTTGCATAAGTATTATGAACATTGAATTGCAGGGAACCAGTGAGAGGCATGTCTAGGAGGCACGTAGGTTAAGAAAAGAAGGAGAAGAGCACATCACGAAAGTCCCGCTGAGCGGCAACTTACCGCTGAGCGGTACTCTCACAGATTGGGCTTTGGTTGCCCCTTAGCGGAACCCAAGCCCATTAGGGTATTTGTATACCCTAAGCTGCACATAAGCTTCTATTTTCAAGCTCTTCTCTCCACACACACTCCTATATACCTTTTCCAAGGTTCTCCACATCTTTTCCCTCTTCCCTCTTGAGAAAATCTCCCTTCCACTCACGTTCTCACTAGTTTTCCATCTAAGTTTGGGGTTGGGAGAGAGCATCATTGAAGGGGTTGATTTCTTCATTGTGGTTTACTAATGCTTAACAATGTATCTTTTGGTTTTGTGAATTAAGTTTGATGTAGGGATGGCCTCCTCATCATGCTAAAAGAATCAAGACTATAAGATCCAAGAAGAAGGAGAGGAAGAAGATACAGATGACAGCTCAGATTGATGAGGAGCTGAGATAGCATTTACTGATGAATGCTATCATGAACTTATGCTTTTGTTGGTTTAAGTGTTCTAAACTTATTTATTTTTGTTTTAGATTAGGTTTGATGTACTCTATTGGACACCTGGTTTGTTATGATGGTTTGCTATTAACTGTGATTGTGTGATGAGTAATGCTTGATGATGCTTAGTGATTGATTGATGTTGAGATAGATGTGCACATTAAAATGCTTATACAGGTGGTTCACAAGCTTTGTGAACAAATGCATGATATCATGATTGTGATTGTGAGATTAAGCAGGATGTGTATGTCAAATGTGAATGAGCTTATATGTGAGGTTTTGAGCTCCAGAGTTTTTGGTATGATTGAATGCTATTACTTTGAAAGCATGAATGATTTTGCCCAGGTTTTCTATGATTGAATCAATTGCTTGTTTTGCATCATGTGATCAAGGCCATTTGTTGGAACCCTTTTATTGGCCAAATTCATAAAGTTAGCCTACTAAAAGAGAACACGTTGTGTTCTATCCTTTGAACCCTTAGCCTTGAACATACACTGAAACCTTTGATTGAAAAATCTTTACCTTGAGTTAAGTAGAAGATCTTGTGTGGTATTGGTAAATGTTCAAGTTTGGGGTTGTTGGGAAAACATGAAAAGCATTGAGTTAAGAGCTAAAAAGTAAGAATATGCAAAGAGAAAAGAAAAGAAAAGAAAAGAAAAAGCGAAGCTCAATGCAAATGCAAAGGTAAAAGAAAGTTGGGAATGAATAAGATGATTGTGTTGTTATGATTCTCTTAACTCAAGGATTTTGTGATCCAGAAAAACCAATTTTCTTGTTAGCCCAGCCACATTATAAGCCATTGAAAAGTCCTTGTGATGATGCATGCTTGTGAATGTTTTTGATTGTGGTAAAATGAAAGGCAAAGTTGATTCATGTGACATTGTGATAGTAGAGTGAAGGAGTGAAACACTTTACCTCTTATACACTTGTGTGTTGAGTGAAACACTTTACCTAGTGAGGAAATATTCCATAAGCACATGAACATCCATGATTAATTGATTGATCATTCATGAAAAATAGCATTTGTTGGAATTTAAATGACTTTGTGAACACTAAAGCATGTGCACATCTTGAATGAACTCTTGGTCATAAGTTTGAGTGAAGTTGTTACTTATCTTGAGAAAAGGATTTTGAATGAGTGAACCATCATATGAATTGGTTGGAGATGGAGTTACATTTTGTTTGCTTGAGGACAAGCAAAGTTCTAAGTTTGGGGTTGTGATAACAGTTGAAAAACTGTTATTTTCATGCTTAAAATTGATATTAAAAGCAACCTTTAGACTTAGAAACTAGCTTGAAATCAATGCTTTTAGCTATATTTTCAGAAATAAGAGAGCTGGACAGGTTTATGCTTGATTTGAGTGTTTTTGTGCAGGTTTTGAGATGAATTTAGTGAAAGAAGTAAAGAAGACGAGAAGTGGAATCATAAAAGGAAGCAAAGAGTGCAAAAAGAGAAGTCGAAGGCACCGCTCAGCGGCATTTTACCGCTGAGCGGCACTCAGGAGGTCACGGGAGGTCCGCTGAGGGGCAAACTGGCCGCTGAGGGGAAGAAAAGTGAAGCGAGGTCACCGTTGAGCGGTATTTACCACTGAGCGGCACTTTTTGGGCTTGGGCTTTTGTAATCTTTTGTAACTCTAGAATAGTATATAAGGACTTGCACGTCCTAGGGTTAGACATCTTTGGCAGAAACGAAGCAAACACTCTCTCTTCCACCCCTTTGAAGGAGGATCTTGGATGCTCAGGCTACCTCTTCACCTTTCTAGGGTTTTATCTTTCATTCTTTCATTATAGTTCATCTAGGTTCACCATGAATATGGTGAACTAAACCTTGTATGTTTGTTGGGGAATCAATGTAATCTCTTGAAGCTCTCATATATGGAATTTATGCTTGCATCTTAATCTAAGACTTATGCTTTCTTTCATCATTAGTTAGGGTTTTTCCTCTTTGCTTAATGCTTGCATTGTTTAACTCATTCTATTGCATGATTATTGGTTTTGTCGATACGGACACGTACGGGGAAGTCTAGATCCGGGGAATTTCTCCCAATATTATACTGACAATATTATATTGGTTGTCGTTAAGCTCCTGCACTCATGAACTAATCATTAGGAATGCTAGGAATTGTATGAACTATTTGATTAGGGAGAAGCCATCTAGAATGGTACTTTAGAGAGTGGCATTAACAATGATGATTTGAATGTTGAATTCCTAAAATGTATGAGAGTGGATGAGATGAAATTGACCCCCAACAACATATTCATTCATATAATCCATTGAAAGTGTTTATCTTTTGTCTTTGCCATTGATCAATTCATGCATACATGTTTAGTTTTCGTCTTGCATAATATAATCCAATTATTTCGTTTGTAAGTCTTAGCTAATCAACAAACCACACAACTAAACTAGGCCGTGAGTCCTTTGGGAAGAACGATACTTGGTCTTACCAAGTTTATTACTTGAACGATTCGGTCATACTTGCCGATTGTGAAACAAGTTTGTGACATCATATTTTGGTGCTTACAAATTTGTCCATCAGTTTACAACTCCAATTCATACTCAAATTGTCATCAACTACTTCATGAACTTTTGCAAGTCATCTCATATACACTTCAAACATTCTGATTTAAATCAAAAGGACTTTCTCAGGTTATAACTTGGCTTGGCTAGAAGAAACATGGTTTTACAGGGAAACAAAACAACACTAAAGAAGAGGAGAACAAGAACATAACAACATTGAAACTTTATTCATCAACTACCTCTTCATTCATCACATAACACATTTTCTGAATTTTTCTCTAATTTTGATAATTTTTTTTTTCAATTTTTTTTCATCAGTTTAAGACTCAACTGATTATGATTTCCCCCAAACTTAATTTCTACCTATCATCTTGACAAATATGTTTCTTGTTCTCTTCTCCAAGAGTGTTGGATAAGGTAGATTGTTCTGTAAGAAGCTCAGGGTTCACAACAAATATATATAAGGCTCAAACAGGATAACAAAGGATTAATATTCACATATGGGTAGTCATCTGGCCAAGTAGCTAATTTCATCAAACAAAACTGCCTTTCTCATTTCTAAACCAGAATGTATCTGTGTTAATAAGAATTATGCAAAAACCAAATTCATAGCAATAACAACTTCTCACTTGCTCTCAAAGCTTTCTCAGTACACTCAGATATTCAACTTCTGGGTCACAATCAATCAGATTCAAGAACAAATCATATATAATCGTAACACAAGTTCTAAAACTCAGATTTTTCAATAACAATCTCACAATCATGCCAGATATCAAGGACAGAATTCCAAATTCAAATTTCAAACACACACTTCACAATCAAATCATCGCAGAAACATAATTCAATCCACACAACCAACAGATTCAGATTCAATCCACACAACCAACAGATTCTGAAAACATAAATAGATAGAGTTAGAAAGCTGGGTTGCCTCCCAGTAAGCGCTTGTTTAACGTCTTTAGCTCGACACCTGTTAAGCTCATGGTGGATTTTTGATTTTGGTGAGCTTCTTTCCTCTGTTCCACCAACAACCCTTCCACTGTTTTCTAGATATCTTTCTGGTTACCCTGGAGTAAGGAGCTTCAACTTCAAATCTTCCGTCTTTGGTTTTGCTTTTGAAAACCCACAACTTATCTTTCAGTATAATTGGCTCTCCTAATCTGGGTTCCTTGCTTTGCATCAACAACTGGTGGTCATCTGATTTATCACTTACACACATGATTTCATTTGCAGCTTCAGGAATTGCCTTTTCTTCATTACACTGCTGCACATCATCAAATGCATTAAAAATTACCTCCTCATCTTTGTCTTTCAGTTTCAGCGTTCCATCATCCATATTAATGACAACTTTTGATGTCTTCATGAATGGTCGTCCCAGAATGAGAGGTACTTCTTTGTCTTCCTCCATTTCCATGATGACAAAATCTGCAGGGAATATCAATTTGTCTACCTTTATGAGCACATCCTCTACCACTCCATAAGGATACTTGATTGATCGATCTGCCAATTGTAGAGTCATGCGTGTAGATTTCATCTCCAGATCCCCAATTTTCTCAAACATAGAAAGGGGCATCAGATTTATGCTGGCTCCCAGATCAATTAGAGCCTTTCCAACCGCCAGTTTACCAATGGTACATGGAATTGTAAAACTACCTGGATCTTTAAACTTTGGTGGAAGCAACTTCTGAATGATAGCACTGCACTGGCCTTGTACTTCTATAGTTTCTTCCTCAATATACTTTTTCTTCTTCGTGAGCACATCTTTCATGAATTTCGAATAAGCAGGTATTTGTTTCAGTGCTTCTGAGAAGGGCATCTTGATTTCCAACTTCTTGAAAATATCAATGAAACTCCTGAACTGTTTTTCCTTCTCGTTTCTAGATAGAACCTTTGGATATGGAAGAGGCTTCTCATACATCTGTTCTTTCTTTTTCTCTCCCTCTCTCGCTTTTTCACTTTTTCTATCCTCTTTCTCTTCTTCTTCATCTCCCTGTTTACTCATCTCATCTTTTTCTTCACTCATTTTTTTTTTAAACTCTCTTTCTTTCATAATTCTTCCTGACCTTGTAGTAATAAGATTGCATTCTTCCTTTGGATTTACTTCAGTGTTTGCCCCAAAGTCTTTCTCTGGTTTTTCTTCCAACTTTTTAGCTAATTGACCCACCTGAATCTCCAAATTCCTAAGTGAGGCTTCTGTGCTTTTATGGTTGGAAATTGATACCTGCATAAACTGCTGAAGAGTTTCTTCCAGTTTTGAAGTTCTGTCTGTCAGAGTAGGTTGTTGCTGAAAGTTCTGTGGAGGTGGTCTGTTGAAAGGAGCAGCTTGTCCCATACTCGGATGAGGTCTCCATCCTTGATTAAAACTTTGACGTTGATCATAATTCGTCTGAAGACCTTGATTTCCCATATAGTGCACTTCTTCATGAGACATGCTTTGCACTGCACATTGACCATTATTATGATTTCCTCCGCACAATTGACAACTCTGAACCATCTGATGTTGAAATTGAGAAACATTCTGCAGTTCTTTAGGTAGCTGAGATAACTTCTTCATTAATGTCTCAAGTTGCTGAGTCATAATCTTGTTCTGAGCTAGTAAAGCATCTTGAGTTTGAAGTTGAAGAACACTTTTTTGTTGAAATTGAGCTCTCTCACTCTGAACTTCATTATCATTTGCAGCCATGTTTTCAATCAGATCATGTGCTTCTTCAGGCGTCTTCCATCTGATACTACCTCCAGCTGATGCATCTAACATTAACTTTGTTTGGGATTTCAACCCTCCAAGAAACAGATTTAACATTGTAGGCTCATCAAATCCATGAGTAGGGGTTTTTCTCAGTAGGCCTTTGAATCTATCCCATGCTTGACCTAGAGTTTCATCAGCATCCTGTTGGAAAGAAGAGATCTCCTGCTTTCCCTTATTGACTTTGGACTGAGGGAAGAACTTGTTCAGGAATTTGGCAACCACATCATCCCAGACAGTCAGACTATTCTCTGGAAAAGAATTCAGCCACATTTTTGCATTACCAGCCAATGAGAATGGAAATAAGCTGAGTCGGATTGCTTCATCTGGAACCTGGTGAATCCTCACTGTATTACAGATCTCCATGAAAGTAGTCAAGTGAGTGTATGGATTCTCGTGAGATAATCCATGAAACTGATTATTCTGCACCAGATGAATAAGAGTTGGCTTCATCTCCATGTTAGCAGCATTCACCACTGGTCTTGCAATACTGTTGAAGTGCAGAGGTCCTGAGAAAGTGTTATAATCTGCAAGAGTACGTCTTCCTTGCCCAGAACCTTCTCCAGTGCGATTATCTTCCATTTCTTCTTTTTCTTGCCCAGATGAAAAGTCCAGAATTTCTTCAGAGATAGCAGATGATTCTCTAGATTCTCTACTTTGTCTCCTTCTTCTGCTGTTGTTCCTTCGAGCAGTTCTTTCAATTTCCGGATCGAAAAGTAGATTTTCAACCTGTTCTCTGCTTCTCATACAAAACACAAACTAAAAGAAAACAATCCAAAAATACACAATCTCTACAGATGATAACAAATATGTACAAGAATTCAAATATAATCACAATACACACTTAAACAACAGATAGCTAAAATCAACTAAACCAGATAAACAACAAACAACCAACGAAAACAAAAACAAATCCCCGGCAGCGGCGCCAAAAACTTGTTGATACTTCGGCAAGCGTACCGAATCGTACAAGTAATAAACCGGTAAGTCCGGAAATCGTTTTCCCAAGGGATTTGTTAAATTTCACTAATTGTTAAAGTTTACTAATTTAGCGATTAATTTTACAACACAAGTAAGATTTGCATACAGATGAAATTAAATAGGTAAAAATAGATGAATTAAAGTTCACTGGGGTTGAAATTCAAGTTCATCACTCCGGTAATTTTCTACTAACACAATTTCTCAAAATTAAGCATCGACATCCTAGGCGCATGCAGTCCTGATTCCTCAGAGACAGTTCTTAATCATTCAAACTAAATTGCTAATTCCTTAGCTAATTCAATTATAAGATTTGCCTTAAACACAATGTCACAGATGACTAAAAATTCCCTCCTATGTCTAGGACTCGAAATCCTTTAGCAGTTTTATCCTAGGTCCGCGGTCTCATACATTTTCCAATGATTTAACCGTTCAAATAGCTCAGATTTCCATCAAAAGCATGAAACATAAGGATAGAACACAAAATTCATACAAGATCATGCATTAATAGAGAAATTACAAAGAGTTCAGAAATTTACTCTCAACCCCAGTGAAATGGGGTTTTAGCTACACATATACAACATAGAAGAGAGAAATGATGGATTGGATGGTGGAAATTGGAGTTTTTCCACCATTGAAGCCCCTTGGAGCAGTTGCAGCAGCGTCCCTGGTCTTCTCCCCGTTTCAGATCTGCCTCCTGCAACTGCCTCTGCATTCTGATATAAAGAAGGGTACAATAATTGAGTCACGGGCCAATTCTGGACGAGCGTCCCAACGCAGGACGAGCGTCCCAACTTCTGGACGAGTGCGCGGACGAGCGTGCTGGACGAGCGCCCTCCTGCAGACGAACGTCCCATTTCTGGACGAGCGTGCGCTGCTGGACGAGCGTCCCATGCTGGACGAGCGTCCCCTGCTGGACGAGCGTCCTCACTCTGGACGAGCGTCCTCTTTCTTCTATGTGGCGCCCAAGCGCCCCTTTTTATCTCGCGCCCGGGCGCGAACCTCTCTGTAAATTGGCGCCCGGGCGCCCTTTTTCTCACGCCCGGGCGCGAAACTTTCGGCAAAACAGCGTCCATTAAGCCTGGTCCAAGTCTTTTATGATATCCAATCCTTATTTTTCATCAAAATAAACAACAAAAGCATCAAAAACATTTAAACAATGAAAATTATACTAATATCAACAATTATACACTTTTCATGAGAATTAACACTAAAACTTACTCAAAAGCCCCTCAATATAAGCAACAAAAACAAGTAAACTTTTCACCTATCAGTGACTCTCACAAGGAGGACTACATAAGCTATGTGAGAGGAAAGATTATTCGGTATGATCCTGACACTATTAACAGTTTTTTGCATATTGAGTGGACCGGTGTACAGTGTCAGTTTGCACTAGATATGGAAGAGGGAGCAGATTTTGATGACATGGAGAGAACACTGTGTGTGCCTCGATGACACTTTCAGAGAAACAGGAATGGTACGCCCGTTCATATTAGGATAGTTGATTTAACTTCTCTGGTGAAGCACTGGATGGCATTTACTCATGCCAACATTCAGCCATGTTCTCATGTTTCTGATATCACTGTCAGTAGGGCCATCTTCCTTTATTGTGTGCTCAGAGGGTTAAACATTAACATTGAACAGGTCATAGCAAATGAGATTCGGACTTGTGCCAGTACTGTGAACAATAAAGCGTCCTTGGGGCATCCGTCTCTGATCACACATCTTTGTGAGTTAGGTGGGGTGAACACTTCCACACCGTCGATGCAGCGACCAAGGAAGGCGATTGATGACACCTATTATAACTAGTATTGCGGGGTAGATGAGGTAGCCCATCTAGTGCCACCACGACATCCTCCTAGAGTTCATAGGAGAGGACCACCACCAGCACAGGCACCGCCTCAACATGCTGACCCTTTTCAGATGAGGGACATGTATATGTCTCTGATGGAGTCCAGGATGCAGGCATTGCATGGAGGGCATGTGGCCACTGCAGAGATGATCATAGGGACGTATGATACACCCCCTAGACGGTAGTGGACGATGGATGAGTTTAACACTATGGTGGGATGGCTAGAGGATCAGGCACAGGCCAGTGGAGCTGGAGCAGCTGATGCTCTAACTATGGAGGAGGAGGATGATTATGAAGATGCAAAGGAAGGAGAAGAAGAAGAGGAGGAGGAAGACTCAGATGATAGCATGGGATGAGGAGCTGAGATAGCATCTACTGATGGATGTTATCATCACTATGGCAGGATTTTTCTTATCTTTTATTTTGTATTGTTGAATTTATTTGCTTTTGTTTCTAGAATAGGGTTGATGTACTCAATTTCAAACCTATATCTGATGTGATGGTTTGATATTGATTGCATGTGATGAGTATTGCTTGATGATGCTTTGATCTTGATTGATGTTAAGATTGTGCACTATATGTTAATATACAGGTGGTTGTTCACAAGCTATGTGAACAAATGCATGATGTTGTGATTGTGATTATGATGCTAAGCAAGATGTGTATCTGGAGTATGTGGAACATTGAATTAGCCTGTATGTGAGGTTTGAACTCCATAATATTTGTTGTGAATGATTGCTATTCTCTTGAAAGCATGAATGATTTTTCCCAGGTTCCTATGATTGAATGACTTGCTTGCTTGTGTCATATGATCAAGGCCATTTTTTACTATCCCTTTCTTAGCCAATGCATGATTTTTAGCCCAAATGAAAAAGAGCACCATGTGTTCTACCCTTTTGAACCTTAAGCCTTAAACAGAATATGAAGACCATTTTGAAAATCTCTACCTTGAGTTAAGTTGAGAATCATTGTGTGGTATTGATAAAGGTTCAAGTTTGGGGTTGTTGGGAAAGTTGAAAAAGAAAGATAATCATTGAGCTAAGTGTTGAGCAATTAAGAAAAAGGAAAAGAAAATAAAATGCAAAGAAAGAAAAACTCAATGCAAAAAGGGGAACGTTGGGAGTAAGTGAGATTGGTTTATTTTAAAGAGAGTTTGTGCTTGAATGATAAATTTGTGAATGACTGTCTTAACTCAAGGATTTTTTGATCTAGAAAAACCAATTTTTCTTCTTAGCCTAGCCACGTTACAAGCCATGAAAAAGTCCTTGTGATGACATGTGTGTGTGAGTATGTTTGATTGTGGTAAATGAAAGGCAATTTTGTTCTATGTGACATTTGGATAGTAGAGGGAAGGAGTGACCTCTAGAAACACCTGTGTGATTGAGTGAACACTTTATTTGGTGAGGAATGATGCCATGAGTACATGATTACATCTATGCTTAGTTAATTGATCATTCATGAGAATAACATTTGTTGGATATTATGTGATTATGTGAACACCATGATGAGGTATTTTGAATCAAGGTATGTGTGCATCTTGCCTGAATTTTGTATGATGAGCTTATTTGAGTAATTACTTGTCTTGAAAGAAAGAGTTTTGGAATGTGTTGAACCATTATATTGATTCGTGGAAGACTGAGTTACATCTTGTTTCCTTGAGGACAAGCAAAGTTCTAAGTTTGGGATTGTGATAACGGTTGAAAACACTGTTATTTTATACTTAATTTTGATACTAAAAACGCCCTTTATGACTTAGAAACTAGCTTGAAATCATGGTTTTGCTTAAGTTGCGAGCATAAGAGAGTTAAAGGTGGTATTATTGGTTTTATGCTTGGTTTTCCTTGTTTTGACTGGAATTAAGATGAATTGGATGAAGAAGTTGAAGTGACAAGGAGTTGGAGTCAGGAAAAGCTAGAAAAGTAATATATAGAAGAACCGCAAGCACCGCTGAGCGTCATTCTGGGGCGCTGAGCGCTAATTTTCACTGTCTCGCGCCTAGGCGCCACCGCTAAGCGCCAAAGCTTCCTGTCTCACACTTGAGCGCCACCACTGAGCGTCATTTTGAATGTCGCACCTACCGTTGAGTGCCATTTTTGGCGTCAAGCGTTGACGACGTGGGCTTGGGCCATTTTTCTGTTATTTTTACAAACTATATAAGGATTTTGACGACCCAAGGAGGGTATCTTTTGACAGAAAGAAGCACGAAAACACTCTTTTCACCCCTCGGAGGCAGATTTTGGATGTGGAAGCTCCGATCTTCAACTTTTAGGGTTTTATCTTTCATTCTTTTCCATATTTTCATTTAGGTTCACCATGTCTATGGTGAACTAAACTTCCATTGTTGTTGGGGAAACGATGTAATCCTTTTAAACTCTTATGTATTGAATTGGTATATTATATATGCTTTACTTCATTAATTGTTAGGGTTTTTCCTCTATACTCAATGCTTGCTTTGTTTAACTCATTCAATGCATGATTATTGATTTTGTCGATATTGACACATACAAGGAAATCTAGAACTGGGGAAATTCTACCAAAGGTAGTATTACCTAGACATAGGAATATGAGGGTTGGTTGCATTTACACTCCTGTGCTTCAGAATTAATTATTATGGATGCTAGGAATTGTATGAACTCGTAATTAAGGATAGGCTTACTTCACCAAGACATCGGGCTTAAGTGTTTTAGAGAGTGGCATTAACATTAATGAAGAAGATGAATTCGTAAATACATGAGAGTGGATAGGATAAGTTGGAAACCCCAACAACATAATCATTCCATATTTTATCAACCATTCATTCGTGCATTCTTTAGTCAATTGATCAACACTTGCATTCATGTTTATTTTTTGCATTCTAAACCAAATATTTACGTTCTCAAGTCTTAAATAATCAAAAAATCACATGATTGTTTAGGCCGTGAGTCTCTAGGGAAAACAATACTTGGATTTACCATTTATATTACTTGATACGATTCGGTACACTTGTCGGAGTTTTAAATGCTTTATATCCAATGTCTTGCCTATATATAGCTCTTACTGAAGACTTTAAAACAACATCTAAGTTATATCTACCCTGAGTGAACTTTGCTAGCGTGCTAGTCAAGTAATCTATTTGTTCAACATGAGTAGGACATTTTTCACATTTCTTTTCAACTGTAATAGTCTTAGTAACTACAGTTTTAGCAGATAATAAAGCTTCATCTAATTTCTTTTGCAATTTCTCATTATCATTGACCAGATTATTTAATTTATACTCATAATCCTTTCTTTCAGAGTTGAGTCGATTAACCTTATATTGCAGTCGCATGGCCTCAGCGTGTATTTCTTTAAATGCATCCAGCAACAGGTCGTACTTCACTTTAACAGGTTCTTTCTCGAACTCTATATCACTATCTTAACTTGTTAGTGATGTTCCAGCCATGAAGCATATATTTGATTCTTCCTCACGATCACAATCTTCATCACTTGAGGATTTTGAATCAGTGTTCTCCTAGGCAACATAAGCACTCTTCTGCTTACTGTTTTTGTCCTTAGGGAACTTCCTGTTTGCTTTCTGTAAGACCCTTGAAATTTGTTGTAATTAAGATACTAGATATTTTTGAAATAAAAAAATAAATAAATTTTTTGTATAAATGCTACAGTAAAATGCTATAGTAAAAAACGTATAGTGCTACAGTAAAATATGTATAGTGCTACAGTAAAAATACCTCGTGAATCATGTGTTGCTACAGTACTGCTACAGGAAAAATGTAGTACAAGCTACAGTACCGCTATAGTGAATAGTAGTACAACTACAGTAATTGTAGTACTGCTACAGTAACCCCTAACTTCAACTATAAAAAGGGGTGAGAAATGAAGTTTTAGGAGAGGAGAGTGAAATTGAGTAAGACTTTTGTCAAAAATAAGGAGATATTAGGAATAGAACCTGAGTTGTAGAGAAGGTAGCAAGAGCTTCTGAAGAAGTCCTCTTCATTCAGAAAGGAGCGAGAATCAGGTAAGGGAAGCTACTCTTGAATCTTGAGTATACAATACTTTGCTTTTGTCTAATCCTAAATCTTGAATATGTAGTATTTTATTTCTGGATGATCTTGAATTTTGAATGAGAACATGTTTTTGTGATGAGACCCAAGTTTGATAGTTGTAAAACGTGATATTGATTCTGTTATGCTAATTGTACGTTATTGTTACTTAGAACATTTATTTGTTTCTTTTGTATTTTTGGAAGGACGAGAAGTTGTCTAACCGGCTCTGCCAGATTCAACTTCTTGTTTCCCCTGAATTTTTATATTAAGATTATTTTGATGGTAGGCGAGCTAATCTTTTCTTCCATATGATATTTATACATGTTATGATCATGAATATGAGTTATGAACATGTTAAAATTTTGGTAATGGTAGTTATCTATTCACTTATGTAAATTTAGTTTTCATGATTATATTTTTTCTTATTTTCGAGTTACTGTGGTAAAACATTCCTTTTAATTGTTTTTACAATTGGATTTAGCTAAAATTTTAATATATGAATCCTAAGACCTATTTCTTCACTTTGACCGTTCGGATCATTAATTAAGAGTCTGTACTTGGAGAAATAAGTTCTTCATGTTTGAGTAAATTAATTACCCCTGTTATTGTGTTACTGAGTCCTCTCGGTAAAATATAGATTTTGTTCTATTTGACCGTTAGATCAACCTGAAAATTTGATATATGATTCTTAAGATATATAACTATAATTTGACCGTTCGGATATGTAATTAGAAGTCTATGTGCTGAGAAATAAATTTTGAAATTTTGAAAAGTATGATGAACACTATATTTTTGTTCTTAAGTTATCATGGTAAAAACTTCATATATATTTCATTTACCGTTACATTGAGCCCAAACTTTAATATGTAGTTCCTAAGAAATGTTGATGTATTTTGGCTGATCTATGACCTTTGATTGGTGAAAATATGTTGAGTTATACTCGTTATGGAGAAAATGAGTTTATAATATGAAGTATGATATCTGGAAATATGTTTAATTTATTGACACCAAAACGGGTTATTGCCAATTTATGATTAAAGAATGAACATGATTGAGTTAGGTGGATAAGAGGGTACACTACAAAAAAAAAGGGCATTACCGAAGGCCATAATCCCTCGGAAACAGCCAAAATCCGTTGGAAAAAGACATTTACAGACGGCCTACCGACGGGCATCGAGCCGTCGGTAAATCCCTTGTCGCTAACTATTACCGAAGGCTTCTGCCCTTCGCTAATTACCGAGGGCCAAAAGCCTTCGGTAATTACCAAGGGCCAAATTTTAGCTCCACTCCCCTAAAGACTCTCGGACAGCAACTGCACACTTATTAAGCACAAAACTGCATAGAAACAGAAATACCAGGAACAGAGGCAAGCATTAAAGAATGTACACTACCATATTCTTCCAGAACATGATGTTTAAATATACAAAAAGAAAGCAAAATGAAATTAACTTATTATAAGAGCTTTAAAATAGATACCAGCTTTTTTTTTTTTACATAACAAGCAAAAGCAAGTTCCAAGACATATGCAACAATCAGTGAATACAACTAAGTACTGGTTCGAGGAAGTTAAAAATCTAGAGCAGCAATCTAACAATAGCAGCAGTAATAGCAGTAACATCGTGCATAGCATTGTTCTGTTTGGTGAGTGGAGAATTCCCAGAGAAATCACTCTCACAAAAGGTAGCCTCATTAGCAGCATCATTGGCTCCATCTTCAGCAAACTTGGGGTTGGGTGTTCTCTTGCAAGTGCTCTCTATCAGATTTGCATTGTTTGGAAACCACATACACACCACACGGCCCATTCACATCCAAAGAGAAATTGATTGAAGAAAGTGGGAGCCACCACTAAGAGAAGAGGCTACGTTGGAGGAATTGAAGCTCACGGTTTTAGAGCTTTCATGTTGAAGAATGAAGAATGAAGTGTGAATTTTATAATGAGGAACCACTTTGGTCACGATCATGGAAAGAATAATGCAAGCAAAATTCTTTTGTTTTCATTTTGGTTTCTAAGAGAAACAAGAGGAGTAGGTCACGACCATGTGGGAAAAGAAGTGCACCTTGCATTGGTTTTGTTTATTTTGTCATTTTATAAGGAGACAACAATGGGCCACCACTCACTTTTATTCCCAAGGCTTTAATTTGTTATTTAGTGATGACTTGGAAGCATATCACGTAGGAACTCCAAAATAGCAAAGTCTGAATTTTGTTGAAATGGTCCCCTCATAGCTTTTGGTACGTATCAATTCATTGAAAAGCTACAATTGCTAGTTTTTGCTTTTATCAAATTTACAAGAGATACATGCTGGAAGAAAAACTCTCGGCCAACTCAATTTGATAAGTATCTACCACATGGTTTGAAATAATGGAGGGGGCCACACTTGTTGAAGCTTATGGCCGTGAGAGAAGCTACAAAATGAAGTGGCTGAAATGTATTAAATTAGTATTGTTAAGGAGGTGGAGGTCACGATTCTTATCAGCAAGTCCAGAGAAAAGAAAAGAAGCAAAAGCACACGGCCTCCCTTCTTCTTATTTTGTAATTAAAAGAAAATTATACAAGTTAAAGACAAAGCCACCACCTCACGGTTTATAGCTCCTGGAAGAGCTTGGAGGAGCAGTCCAGTAAAGTTTTGATATTTCTCCTCACATGAGTACAGGTTTTAATATTTCTCCTCTGAAGTTTTCAAACAGCAAGCCAAAGCTGAAAAATTGCACTAGAAATGGCTAAAAAAATGGGACTACAGTGGTCAAAATGAATGCCACTGTTTGTTAGGCTCAATTGAGACTTCAAGCAAGTTTATATCATCTAATTGAATGTGTGCAAACACTTAAACAGCCAAGAAACAGATTACACCAAAAAATCAGTGGTCCACTTCCAATTTTAGGCCAAATTTAGTGGTTTAATGGGTGATTCTTCATAAACACGTTTGGAAATATAAATTGATGTTTTTAGCAACTTTGTATCATCAATTTGAAGGTGTTTAGACACTCACCTAGCAAAGACACACATTGCACTCAAAATTCACTAGTTCACTTCCAAATTAAGGCAAAATGGATGGTTTAGGAACTGATTTTGCATATGAGATCAAATTTGACCAAATTAACAGTGCATACATGTTTGAAAAGGTAAAATACACTTCCACAAATGTTGAAACTGCACTGAAATGGACAGATTTAAAAAAAGACCCCTGTTGTAGCCAAATGTGCAACACTTTTTAGACAAAATTTGCACCATAATGTAGAAATCAGTGGAATCAATACTCAACAGTACAATCATTGACTCAAGGAAGTCCTTATACACTTCATCTAACTGTAGACACAAATAAGAAATATCATTTTATGTAATTTTATGTACAGTAGTGGGGAATTATGGGACAAAAAATAAATCCGCTTGGTTTCAGACTTGGTACAACTCAAAGTCATGATTCTATTTGGTTTGCACAACCAACAAAATATTCTGAGAATATACAAGAAGATAAAAAAATACGAGATTGGATAAAAAATTATATACAAAAAAATAGAAGAATATCCTCGGGTGTCGAGGGAATTGGAGAGATAAAGATTCAAAAAAGAATCGATCTGATTCAAGTCATAATATATATGGGATTTCCAAAGTTATTAATGAGTTACAAGAAATTCTAAGCACCTAAGACACAGGCAATGAAGTGAGCACGGTGAAAAACCCAAACTGAAACAGTGAACACAAACATGCTATCATAATTCATATTATCACTAATGTAATCCTGTTAATGACTATCACCATTATTGTATACTTTTTTATGACAATACTCACTAAATAATTCATAAATTAATATTTATCTTACTTTCTTATACCATAGTTTTATCTACATCCTTATATTTTATCAGATATTGAACAATAAAATCATCTAAACAATATATATAGTACACTTCATTGATTCAAATAACCCATTATTATTTTGCTAAACTACAAACCAGTACTGCACCATTATATCATAAAACTAGTCTTATATCTATATACCAGTGGTTGAACACATTACATTATATCATTACCCAAAAAAATTACATTTAACAAGCTCCCATAAACCCTTAGTTAAACAAGTATTTTGTGGTTGAACACATTACATTATATCGTTACAATAATATTGTTGACAACACATGGCATAGCACAATGTTGTTTTTATTTTTTTTCCTTCATTAATATTATTGTTCAGTAGTAGTTGGGTTCATGCAGATGCAATTTGTATGCAGATTACAACACTCATTATAGTTTATATATATATATATATATATATATATATATATATATATATATATATATATATATATATATATATATATATATATATATATATATATATATACCTATGTGGAGAGGTAACTACAAAGTCAATCCAGTGTTTGTTTGTGTCATGCCGCTTGAGGATTCTACCATCAGAAACTCTGACATATGGTCCTTTACCATGGCAATCCAAGGCTGCACTTTCAGAACCAAAAACCGAGTGAGGAAGATCATGCAGGGAATAGGATTTGAGGCCATCTAGAACGGAAGCAGCTTCATAACAAAGAAAATGAGCCACTTGGAAGAGCAGTACAAGTAAGGGAAGAGTAGATAGGTTCATTGTAATCTAGTGGCCCTTGATCCACAAGGCAAATTGTCCTCCCTTATTGCAGCCCATATGATATGGATTTCGGGCAATTTGGCCTTTCACAAGTGACAAACAAGATTCACTATGGAAGCAAGATATTTGGAGCCTTCAACTGCTTGTTGATGGCATTGATCCTACAATTTTATAATGGGTAACAAAATACTCTGCCCATTTTATTTTATTTCTCACCATTGTTAAAGTTTTTCTTCCCAAACTATTTATCACTAAACCATACAAGAAGTATCAACTACTTTTTGCAGTAATATTGTCAAAACACAAATACACTACTGGATATTTAACTACAACTATACAATACAACAACATAATTTGATGCAATTGATCGAAGCAATAACTTACCTCCACAACAGCGACAACCTTAGGTGTTGTAGCACCTCCGACAGCTATCTCGCGAAGCCCTTCTCACCGACAGCCCCTGGATTAGCCTCCTCGCCAACTCCAACCTCTGCTCAAAACCGCGCCACAACCCACTGACTCGGCACGACGTACCTCCTCACGCTGCCAAAGGATCGTCGTCAACAAATCCTAAGACAACCACCGTCCACAACCGAAGGTGCCACGTCAATGCCTCCGTCCTTCAACCATAGACGCTTTTCGACAATGGAGAGGAGCTCCAGAATCACCAATGGCGATGGTGGAACCGTAATGGACCTTGCTTTCGTAGGGATTGGTTGGGGGACAAGGGAGAGGGGAGAGGGAACTCAGAAAAGGGGACCTTGCTTTCGTAGGGATTTTCAGAGAATGGAAGAGGGAAATCCCAAATTCTGATTTCATGCCTATACCGACGGGCGAAAACCTTCGATAAATTTTTTGCCCAATACCGAAGGGCTAAAGCCTTCGGTAAACACCAGCCCAATACCGAAGGGCAAAATCCTTCGATATGTGCTTTTTACCGACGGTCCAGAAGGCCTTCGGTAATAGTCCTTCGGTAAACAGTGTGTTTATGGTAGTGGTATGATTTGTTGATTTTATGAAATGTTGGAGTGGATATAAGAAATCATTACTTATTAAATGATGTTTACTACTAGGAGTAGTATGTTCGGTTTATACCATGAGAGCTTGATATGAGCAAAGTAACACCCGAGGTTTATGAAAGCAGGCAGAAAGTGGTCTGACCATAAGGCTTTGACATAAACATATGATTCGTAAGTTTTATAGAAGCAGCAGAGAGAGGTCTGACCATAAGGCTTCAAAAAGTAAGACATAGTATACAGGTAAGGCTTAAGGAAGCAGGTAGAGAACGGTCTGACCATAAGGCTTCGTGAGTAAGCATGGTATACTTGTACGGTTTATGAAAATGAGAAAGATGATTTTGAAGAAGTTAAGAAAAAAAAATGAATTAATGACATCGGGATAATGGTATTTATAAATTGCAGAAATACATGATTGAAACATTTATATTATAAGTAAGTTTAATGATTGTATGATATGGTTGGCTTACCCTTATTTGTTTGTGCTATGATCATATAACTCATGTTATATGTGAGCAAATAATGTTGCAGATGCAGTTGAAAAATCTTAGAGATGATGAGAGAGATACGGGGAAAAACTTTCAGGGATTTTTGTAAAAAGAATAAATTTGCATTGGAAAAATATGTTGTGTAAGACTTATAAGTTTAATTTCGAATTTATGTTAAGTGGTGAAGACTATATTGTTTAAAGTTTGTAAGTTTGGAATTGTACTTTGGAAGAATTGAAATAAAGTTTGATTGTTTATATAAGATATCAAATTAATTTAGTCTTTACTACCAGTAATACCCTTTAAATTATTTGGGTGTTACACTTTCTGCTTCAGCTTCAGATCTGGACAATCAGACACTTATTCAACTTATTCAATAAACAATTCTCACAAGATCTTCACTTGTAAAACCACCCATTTCTGACATTCAACTTCTAACATTCAACAAGCTCACTACAGCCAACATTCATCATACCATACCATCAATTTCAACAAGTTACACAATACACTATCATACAGCTCAAACTCAAATTCAACCATCATCCCATACAATTGCAACATACCAAAACAGTTTAACAAGTTCCTCAAACTCTAAAAGATAATGAGGCATTTAACTTCCTTTACCTTATGAAAGCTCAACAACTTTAAAAGGCCAAATGCTGCTCTCACAACTTTAAGGATACTAATTTCACCTACATGCAATAGAAACCTGATCAAGGTATGCAATTACAACCACTAATCTATAGATAACCTAAAAGAAAAGTTAGAGGAGACATGAAACTAAAAAATAGCCACATTTTGAGAAGAAACATGGAACCCTGGAAAAGAGCATAAATTTACATACTTTTTTGACAAATTGATCTTTTGGATACGAAGATCTTGTCATCCTAGTCCTTTAGGAACTTTCTGATCATCAAACAAATGACCCCATGAAAAGAAAGGTTAGAGAGAAGGCAGAGAAAGGTTATAGGATTGAGTTTAGAGAGATGAAATGTGTTTTAAATAATGAAACTTATTTATAAAATTTCTATTTACACCTTATGCTTCAGCTTCAGATCTGAACAATCAGGCTTGATATGCCCTTCCTTGCCACAATCGTAACATTGAACTGCATTTGATCTGCTAGCTCTCTTTCCTTTGTGATTTCCTGCATGGTCAGTAAGTTGATTAATATTTTTCATAAACCGATTAAATTTTCTTACCACCATGGACATCAGTTCGTTGTTGTCCACTTCTGCATCACATTCATCCTCAGATAAAACGATCTTTGAGGCTTTCTTGTTTGTAGCTTTTAATGCTATGGACTTCTTTTCTTCAATCTCTTCCACTTCTTTCAATCTTCCAAGTTCAAGTTCATGTTCTCTTAACTTCCCGAAAAAGGTAGCCATGTTCATGCTTGTTAGATCCTTGGATTCAGAGATTGTTGTGAATTTTGGCTGCCAGCTTCTATTCGGACTTTTGAGTATCTTAATGTTGATCTCCTCTTTGTCGAACACTTTTCCAAGAGCCATTAAATGATTGACAATGTGAGTGAACCTTTTCTGAACTTCATATATTGTTTCACTAGTCCTCATTATGAAAAGTTCATATTCTTGTATTAAAGAATTTTTTCTGGCTTTCTTGACCTCATTCGTGCCTTCATGCGTGACTTGCAAGATATCCCACATTTCTTTTGCAGTTTTCCATTGAGATATCCTGAAAAATTCATCAACTGTTAGTGCAGAGGCAATTATATTTCGTGCTTTAACATCATATTGTGCTCTACGATTTTCATCTTGAGACCACTCAGAAAAGTTTTTCAAAACAATTTTTCCATTGATAATATGAGTTGGCTCAAAGGGACCATTTACTATTGCATCCCAAATACCTATATCCACGGATTTAAGAAAAATTTGCATTCTGATTTTCCAAAAAGGATAGTTTTCACCAACAAATAGTGGTGGTATGTTTGTTGATGCACCTTCACAAAAGGTTTGAAAACTATAAGCCATTTCCAGGAATATAGTCGATTTAAAGAAAAATGTAGTCGACTAGTTTTTCAAATATCTTATGAAAACCAGCTCTGATACCAATTGTTGAAAATATAATGACTTAGTTTCAACACCAAGAGGGGGGGGTGAATTGGTGAGATTCAAAAATCAGAGTTTTTTCAAAATCTTTTTTCGTAAAAATAAGAACTTTCAAAAGTTTCTTGAAACTCAAGGAAAATGATAAATCAAGTGCAGCGGAAAATAGTTGACTGTGCAGAAAATAAAGTCGACATGAAAATTAAAGAGTTAAGGGATAGAAGATTCAAACGCAATTTTTATACTGGTTCGGCCAAACTGCCTACATCCAGTGTCCTTACTGTAACGGAAGCAAATGCACTATAATGGTCAGGGTTTTTACAACAAGGTTTCTATAGAGACCTCCACGTCAAAATATAAAACATCTTTCTGACCCTCTAACCAAAATATAGGCATACAACACCCAAAGAACAGCAGCAAGATGTCCCATCTCCTGTAGTCTTTGTCAACTTTGAACAATCCTCAAAGTTTCCCCGAACGCAGCACATCTCTTCCTATAATCATAACAGGGCAGCCACAATCTTCCAAAGATTGAGAGAAGTAGTTGATCACGTATGACAGACCTTCAGTGCAGAATGATCAAGCAGTTTATGCACACACCAATGCTTGCTCGTCAAGCAACTCTTCAAAGAATGATCACCACCATCTTCTTGATGAGTTCTTGGAGCTTTTCACTTTCTAGCAGAGATCAATGTTTGAAGCAATTCAATGAAAATGTTAGAATTACCAAAAGTCTATGTAGAATACAGAATCACGTCTATATATAGATTTCTTTTAAACCGACGCTCCCAAAAATGACTACGCTACTAATGTAGTCGATTATAGTCAGACAGTTATGACAGTTATAACAATTAGTAGCATTCATACCACTAAATTGATTGCACATTTAATTCAATTGACTAATAATTAATGTTTGGTCAAAGAAACAAAATATAGTCGTTATACTTCACAAGCATCAACAAAAATTCAAAACATAACTAACTAAGTCGAGTAGCTTGTGCATGCAGTCGACTTTGACATTTCAATGCAGTTTTGAAAATATTTCTTTACAAAAATACTCACAGCACTATTTTAGAAAATTTGTGCAGTCACGAGTTTTAATCGACTTGCTTCATAATGAAGTCAACATAAAACTTGCAGTTTTGCCACACAATATAAGTTCAATCAAAGTGCATGTGGTTTTGTTTTCTATATCATATGTTATGCAATCACAGATGATATCCCATGTAGAACGCAGTGAATATGCACACATAGATAGAATTAACATAAACATGTTCTCAAGAAATCATTCACATTAAAGTAAAGAAAATGTAAACACATATGAGCATGTAACAACACATGTTGTTATTAATAATGTGTTGTCATCATTAAAAACCAGAAGCTATCTGAGATTGTAAGGTTTAGCTAAACCAGTGCTTTCCTTATAAACAATATCAATACTCATCCTTACACTTCTAAGGACATTGCTGAAATTTTCATCAAAGATATTGTTAGGTTGCATGGGTTTCCCTCTTCGATTGTGTCTGATCACGATAGAGTTTTTATCAGTCATTTTTGGACGGAACGATTTAAAATGGCGGGCACCAAGATGAAATTTAGTTATGCCTATCACCCTCAAACGGACGGGCAAACTGAAGTGGTGAATTGCTGTTTGGAGACCTACCTTCGGTGTCTCACTAGGACTAAGCCTAAATAGTGGCCTAAATGGCTTAATTGGGTAGAGTTTTGGTACAACACTAACTACAACTCATCTACTAAAATGACTCCCTTTAAGGCTTTATATGGGAGAGAACCTCCAGTGTTAATTAGAGGAGATATGATACAATCTTCGTTGGAGGAGGTCAATAGGCTGATGGCAGATAGGAATCATATGTTGGATGAGTTAAAAGAGCATCTAGTCCAGGCCCAAAACAAAATGTGCAAGCAAGCCAACAAGCACCGACGGGAGGTGAAATTTCAAGTTGGAGATGTAGTGTATTTGAAGATGCAGCCTTATAAATTAAAGAGGTTGGCTAAAAAGGTCAATCAAAAGCTAAGTCCGAGATATTATGGGCCTTAAGAAATTGTGGAGAAGTTTAGTGTTGTTGCCTATAAACTGCAACTACCTTCAGGAAGCAAAGTGCATCCGGTTTTCCATGTTTCTACACTTAAGAAATCCATCACTGCAACAATTACTAGCCAACCATCACTTAAGAATTAAAGGTTCAACCAGCAGAAGCACTTGCTGTTAGAAGGAATCAACAAGGTTCAACCATCACTTAATGTCACTTTCTAATTTACCTTAAACCCGATGTCTCGGTGAAGAAAGCCTAATCCTAATCACTAGTTTACAATGTCTTGTCTCCCTAGCGATTAAGCATGCATTACATTCGTACAAGGGCTTAAAGGCAACCGATCCTCCTATTCCTATGTCTAGGTAATATTGCTTCCGGGAGAATTTTCCCAGTTCTAGATTTCCCCGTATGTATCCATATCGACAAAATCAATGATCATGCAATTGAATGAGTTAAACAAAGCATGCAAAGAGCAAAGAGCAAAGAGCAAAGAGGAAAAACCTTAACAATTAATGAAGTAAAGCATATATAATCAAGAATCAATTCAATACATGAGAGTTTAAGAGGTTACATCTTTCCCAACAACAATGGAGGTGTTGAACTTTTGGCAAGCGTACCAATAGTCAACTGTAGTATAATGATTTTTAAGTAAGAGTGTCGAACCCACGAGGAATAGTTTCGATTAAATAGATAAATTTTTATCTCAAACAGTATATATACAAGGATGTTCAATTTGATTCATGATGATTGTTGATAAATAAAACTACGTTGCGTGAAAGTAAAATAATAACAACAAATAAGTTAACGATGATTAATATGAGAAGTTGGGATTGAATTCATCTATCTCACTCGTCTGCAATCTGGATGAATACAAACATATAGCAACTGAAATTACTAATATTGATGCAACACACAAAAGTCATTTATATCGATTCCTCGCATATAAAATTCATAAGATTAGTTCCTTGAATATTGATTCCTCACATATCCAACAAACTGTCCAGCATTATATTCAAGTGTTATAAGCAATTGATAAACTGAAATCTATCCCTAGAATCACAGAATATCAAGTATTCTTGCTCAGATCAGGGTTTTAGAAATACTTTCCAGTCAAATCTAAAATCCACATTCATGAAACTATTGATCAGGTAGAATCAAGCATTAAGAGCAGAACAAAAATACCAATGTTGAATAAAAACAGAAATGCTATGTATAAACATCACCAGATTACATCCGAGTTCGAATCGAATACATTCAATCCCAAGAGAAGATATCAGCCACTCATGGTGGCCATTGACATTCTAAGAGATGAGAAAGAAGATCCTACAACTAAAGTGGAAGAAAAGCTCTTTGGGTAGCTCTGGGTATTCTCTTCTTCGCGCTCTCCGTCATTCCTCTTTCTTTCTGCCTTGTAAGTATATAAACTGCCCGAACTCTCGCTTAAGCTAAATTATTATCGCTTAAGCGAGAAGAAACTTCTTGGAGAAGATAGTCATTCTCGCTTATGCTAAAATATTCTCGCTTAAGCGAGAATGACTTTTTAGGTAATGGCTTCCTGGACAAGTCTTGCTTAAGCAAAATCATTCTAACTTGGGCGAAATGTTGCAGGATTTGCTCTTCTCTCTTAATTTACCTGAAATGTATACAAACTAGGGATCAAATGATTTCCTTTTACTCAACAATTCAGAAACATGTGATTACATTTCATCTTTCTTAGATTGGGGAAAATTGATACAAATGTACTCAATTCAAAACATAAGTGCTAAAATTCCATATGAAAATTAACTATTTTTTTTGCAATTATCAGGAGGTTTAGTTCTCCATCGTCATGGAAGAACTAGATGAACAATGGAATGAAAGAATGGAAGAGATAGAAAAACCCGAGAAAGAGAAGAGGAGAGTCATCACCATCCCAAATCTACCCCCAAGGGGTGAAAAGTGTGTTTCTGTGCTTAAGCCATTAAATAGAACATAAAAAATAACAGAAAACAAGTTCAAGCCCATAAAAATAACAGAAAACAGGTCTAAGCCTACTTAAAATGGCGCTCAACGGCACTTTTGCCGCTGAGCGACAATTGTGGCTCTTCAGAATGAAGCTAAGCTCCATTTTTAGCCCTCAGCGGTTATTTTGTCACTTCAAAACTGGCGCTCAGCGCAACTTTTTCTGCACTCTGGTTAACTTTTCTGCATTTTGGTTGTCTGGTTGACTTTTCTGGTTGGTTGGTTGACTTTTTTGGTTGACTGGTTGATTTTTCTGGTTTTTGGTTGACTTTTCTGCATTCCAACCATTTGGTACTTTAATAGTTCATTCAAATCATTCCAATAACCTACAAAATCAAAGGAATCTAGCATAAAACCATTAAATTCACCTTCAACTCTCTTATTCACAAAATTAAAGCAAAAACATGAGTTAAAGCAAGTTTCTAAGTCAAAAAGGGTTGATTTATTATCAAAATTAAGTATAAAAATAACGGTTTTTCAACCATTATTAGTGCTTTGGCTCCAACGTTGGGTACTCTGATCCCTGTAATTGGAGCAAGTGGATTTACTGCAGCTGTTACTACTGGAGGAACCATT
The DNA here is from genome assembly GCF_016808095.1 of Vigna angularis. Classification (NCBI taxonomy): domain Eukaryota; kingdom Viridiplantae; phylum Streptophyta; class Magnoliopsida; order Fabales; family Fabaceae; genus Vigna; species Vigna angularis. Next base: position 8,264,123 of record NC_068975.1, on the reverse strand, counting down.
GTTGTTGTTGCATCATTTGGAGGTTTATATTTGCCTATAATGTTATTAGATTTTCTAGAATTCAATCATGTCCCGTTTCTATGGCTTCCTTTCTCTCATTTTATTTTTAAGTTTAGTTTGTAGTTTGAGACTTTTGTTGTTGTAATTATCCATTTACATGCTTATAGTAACTTCTTAAATCGAATAACTTCCTCTTAGATTTCGATAAATACAAATGTTACATGAGAGTTTGTGTTTACTTTATATTGTAACTGACTGGAGGAGTCATGTGGGCCTATAGAATATCTGATATATCCTGTTTCGCGGTGACAGTACATTTGCTTCCTTCAAAGTACACATTGTTCTTATCTGTTAACAAATAATATTATGATTCTGATAAAAGTGGTAATTTGTAGGACAGTTGATTCGTTGATCTTACATTTCTTTATACTTTATTATGTCAGTTAAATTCTTTTTTAAACAATGAAATTTTTTATGTATCTCTTTGTTCTACTTCTTCCAACTGCGGGAGCAGGACTTACTGGAAGCAAAATGGCTAGGAGAGTTGACGAGTTTGAATTCAAGGCTATTGGAGAAAAGCATAACCAAGGCGTAGGTTTTTATATCTTTCATCTTCCTATTTTCTTGTGAATTTGCTTGCTTAAATTGAGTTATGGACTGATAACGGTTGAAAAACCGTTATTTTCATACTTAATTTCGATAATCAATCAACCCTTTTTAACTTAGAAACTTGCTTTAACTCATGTTTTTGCTTTAGTTTTGTGAATAAGAGAGTTGAAGGTGAATTTAATGGTTTTGTACTAGATTCCTTTGATTTTGTAGGTTATTGGAATGATTTGAAAGAAGAGTTAAAGTACCAAATGGTTGGAATGCAGAAAAGTCAACCAGTCAACAAGAATGAGAAAAGTCAACCAGAGTGCAGAAAAAGTTGCGCTGAGCGGTAATTACCGCTGAGCGCCACTTTTCAGGTGCCGAAATCACTACTGAGGGGCAAAACAGTAGTTAAGGGGCAAAATTCAAGACCCGCACTTACCGTTAAGTGGTAATTATCGTTGAGCGGCATTTTAATGGGCCTTGGGCCACTTATCTGTAATTTTTATGATCATTTTTGGCTTAAACTTGTTTTCTGTTATTTTTCTAGTCTATTTAAGGACTTGGATGTCCTCTTCTCTTTCTCGGGTTTTTTGATGAATCATTATTTTCTTCACTTCACTTAGTTTATTGTGCTAAAATTAATTAGGGAATTGTGCTTAATTGTCCATTATTTTCCCGTTTTTACTGATTGTGCATAATTTGATCACACATTCTAATTTTAATTAATTTGAATTATCTGATCTAATTATTTGCATTAGTAATTGCAGAAAATTTTTGGAAATACAGATTGGAACATTTGGAAGATTAATCATTTTCACACTGTGTTATTTAATCGAAAGAAGCTACACTACATTCATTTTTTAGAGGAGGTGTCACAGTTTTGAGAAAAGCACATTCATGTTGGTGATTCATTTCATGCGAAGTGGTACACATGTAGACACATAATGGACTTGAGAAATTCACATTCCACGGCTTTGCAACTCATCCAACAATAGTGAAGAAAATGTGTCATGGAGAATAATGAATACCACACGTCCCCATTCATTTTTGGCAGCAGTAAAACATGGAATAAAAGAGAAAAGCCATGCCATTATGATCAATTACTTTGGATATATCTTTTTCAGAGTTGGTGGAAAGCTCAATGCCATTATTCAAGTGCCGGTTTGTCCACATCCATCCAAAATGAATGGTTACAGTGCTAAAATTATTCAATGACAAGGCCCACAAACACTCACGGTTCTTATCTGCATTTGAAATATACAAGTCCAGATGATATTGGGAAAAAGGACCATGGCCCACAAGCATTCATGCGTTACACTAAATCTGAATAGTAGCTGGTATAGCATACGGATGAAAGCACACATAAGGTATGAAACTGCAGCATGCTGATTTTATTGGCTGGATAGAAACACAAGCAAGCACCACACTGCCTGCACATCATGCATCCAGCATCGGCCACCACACTTGGAATGTCACGTTGATCTGGAAGGAGGCTCACGTTGAGAGAAAGAAAGAAGCTCCACCAGTCCAGCAACATGGAGATAAGGTGTCGGCATGGAGCAAGAATGCAGCAGCCACCGGGAGAAAGAGGTGCTTTGAGAGGTGCAGCAGCCCACACTTGGGACGTTCCAGCAATTCACGTCCAGCTTGGAGCAAGTTAGGGAGGAGATGAGAGAAAAACTCACACCCCAACATCAGCAGATTGCTGCATCCAAAATCTAGCAGCTTGGGAGATTCTCGTCCAGCACTTCCAATATGGAGCATTCACGTTCAAAGGAGAAGAGTGTCACGGCTGGAGAAATGGCAGCAGAGAGTTACATTCCTTTCTTGGAGAAAAGTGGTGAACGAAAATGGCTGGAAGAAGCAGGGAGAGGCCGTGCAGCTGGATGGAATGGATTACTATGTCCAGCAAAGCAGTCCAGAGAACAAGGAGAGAGCACGGGAACGTTGAGCTGGAGGCATGGAAGTGCACGGCAGCTGCTGCAAGCAAAGAGGAAACCCACGGGTGGAAGGGAATGTCACGTGAATTTTGGCTGAATCAGATACAACAAAAAGGAGGGCCCTTGCTTATTTTTGCACGTCCCAGGAGCACATATGAGTGGAAGAAATTGATTAAGAAAAAGATTGTTAATAAGAAACCAAGACACGGCTGGGGCACAATGTTGTTTTGTTTCTTTCTTTCAACAGCACTTCACAGCAGAAATAAAAGGAGAGTTCAACTTCAGAAAATGGGGAGCCCGAGGAGAGTCTTAGTAGCTTTGTGATTAGATTTTAGGAGTAGAGTTAGGAGTGCAATTTACGTTTTGGTTTTCTCCTCCCCTCTTGGGAAGGTTGTGTGTTTGATTCAATTTCCAGTTTCATAATTGAAGTTTAATTGTATTTTCCAGTTGCATTTTTCAATCAAGGTTCGTTGAATTTTATTTGAATTTACCATTTTCTAAACTCTCTTTATTTTACCGTATGTTGTTACGTTTCTGCATGTTTACTGTTTCATTGACAAATTTCATTTTCAGTCAAGTGTTCTTAATTTTACCGTCTCTTTTATTTTACCGTTTATTGTTTTTCTGCACCGTTAAATTATGTCAATGTATTTTTCAGTTCATTTTATTTTCAAATGTTATTTTTACGGTTTATTTTCTATTAATGTATTTTCACTGATGTTTTCACTTCTGTGTTTAATTTTACCGTTTCTCAATTTAATGCTTTTCGTTTTTACCGTCTTTTACTGTTTTGATTTTACTTTCTTTAAAATTTACTTCAGTGTTTTTAAATTCTGTCTTATTTAAATTCCAGTCAGTTCTAATTTATTTTTTTTCGTACCGCAAATCATAAACCCCCCCACTACGAGTTAAATCTGAGACTGAACCCAAATTGGTCCTTGTGAGACGACCTAGGAGTCACTTCCTAGCATTGTACTGCATTTTAATTGCACATCAAATTTGATCGGCCGCGACAGCTGTATCATTTTTCTATCTCTTTCATTCTTTCATTCCATTGTTCATCTAGTTTTTCCATGACGATGGAGAACTAAACATTTATTGTTGTTGGGGAATCAATGTAATCCTTTGAAACTCTCATGTATTGAATTTGTTCTTCAAGATCTTTTAAAGATACATGCTTTCTTTCATTAATTGTTAGAGATATTCTTCTTTGCTCAAATGTTTGTGATGTTTTATTCATGTATGGCATAAATCTTATGATTTGTAAGTATCAGGAGATTTCGTACTCCCAAGGTTGGACGATTTGGGGATGTGACAGCTCTCCTCTTCTCTCCCTAGGATTGTTATTGAGAGATATCTTACAAATCACGATCTGGGGAATTCTCCCAACAGTAGTATAAACCTAGACATAGAAGTATGATGGTTGGTTGCCTTTAAGCTTCTGTTCACTATAATGCATGATTAATTGCTAGGGAGACAAAACATTAAAAACTAGTGATTATGATTAGACTTTCTTCGCTGAGACATCGGGTTTAAGGTAAATTAGAAAGTGACATTAACATTAATGAAGAAAGATGAATTCATATATGCATGAGAGTAAATTAGGTGAAATCTAAACCCCAACAACAATATCATCAACTTCATCCATGCTTTCTTATGTTTAACTTCAATTGATCAAATTGCATTTATGTTTGTTTTATTGCATTTGCATTCAAAAATCCCAAAATATGTCCTTTAGAGTCTTAATTAGTTGAGTAATCACATAACTGTTTAGTGTCGTGAGTCTCTTGGAAAACGATACTTGGTCTCACCATGTTTATTACTTGATACGATTAAGTTATACTTGCCAAGAGTTAACATGGACTTTGCTTCTGTGTGCATTTCTATGAACTTTGTCCCATCTTTCTTATAATATCAAAAAATACATTTGTACCTGGTTATTTTTTGAAATTAGTTTCCTATTGAACTTCTACTTGCAGAGGCTAGGGGTTGAGATCTTAGTCTCTGGATTTGTCTTTGAGAAAGAAAATTTCATAATGACAACTTTGAGAGGTACATAGTGAATGTTACCCTTCAATGGTCAAGGATACCTTGGAAAGCTTGATGTTGATAAAAAGTTACACTCTTTTATTGAAATAAGCTTGTATTTGTAGTTCAGTTTATCTTAGAACTATAGTGTTAATATTCTTACATTACTACAAATTTGGTCATAAATAGCGTTCAATAGATAGCGCTCTTTTAAATAAGTGTTATCTATAAATATGCGGAACAATATGTAACATTTATTTCAATAGACATTATCTATTTCTATGATAATAGATATCGATTTTTTAAAAAAACGCTATTTATAAATAAATAATATTACTTTTTTAATTTATAATTTAAAATAAACTAATAGATAACGCTTATTTAGAAAAAAATGTTAGTCTAATTGAATGCTACATGTAACACTTCTTAAAATAAAAGTTATCTATTAGACATTTAAAAATATTTAAAAAAAAAAGTTTTGAGTATATGCTCTTTTTCCCTCGAGCTTTTTGTGTTTTCTCGAACTTCTTTTCACTCTAACCAAAATTTTCCCCTTTACTGCTGTAACATCCCAAAATACCGTAATTACCATAAATCAGGATTAATTACGATTAACAGTAACATAAACAGTCTTTGGATTAACACAGGTTTAAAAGAAGCCGAACGGCTTCAGTACAGAAGAACGTACGTTAAATTATAGAATTCAGTGATAAACAGGACGAACGGCTTTACAAAACATTTAACCGCACGTTCAACTATTCTACCATTTACAACACTGATCTAACGAGCGCTCTAAGGCTCGGCCTTGACTTCTACCTCAACCAGATTTGCATCTTCCAAATTTTCTTCTTCCAGCACTTGCTCAAGGGATGCACCACCATCTGCTCACACCCACAACGGATGATCATTGCATTTTGACAAGACGGACGTACATAGACAGCAGACAACACAATGGAAAATGCAAGGGTAAGCTTACGTAATTTAAATTCATACTTCAACATTTCTATTCAAACAAACACACATTCAGCACATATACATATAACATCAATCAACACATGAATATACCAATACTAGACCGACCGTCCGGATTGTATGAATCTGTGTAGTTACAAGCGTCCTTGCACCCGAGTGATGTAGTAACTGGGATACACCAAACAGCTGCCACTCGAGGTAAGTCCGTTCTTACGTCGCCCATGTTAACTTATGGACTAAGGACCTCCTGCCGTTCCCACACATGACATACTTCCTCTACATGAAGATAGTATTCACGGAACATCAGGATGGACAGCGAGTCTTAACTCATCCACAGTCATACTTTACCAAATCTCATATTCAATATAACAATATCAGAGTCGTTCCTCCTTGGAACGCTCGTTCAAATTCCATAATCATAAAATCACTTGGTATAACGTTCGCACTGTAATTTATCATAATTCATAATCAATTTCATCTTTAACTTTAAGAGTTCAAAAGAACGAACGTTCAGTCCTTTGAAGAAGTAGGACGAACGTTCAAATATAGTACTGGATGGACAAACGTGACTCTCTGTTTGACCAGTTAAATGCACTTGACTCAATTTGAAATGTATTGGTACTTAGAAGATTTCAAAATAATTACCTTGGACCAGATTCAATATAAGAAGAATACTCAATAAGACTTAGAAATTTTCTTTGTAAAATTTGGTATATACTGAACTGATGTCAGTATTTGAACGAACGTAAGAGAATGAATATTGAAATATTTGGACGAACGCTATTTACGTTCGTTAAGGAATTAAGAATAAGGACGAACGTTCGACATGAGGCCGAACGATATTTAGGACGAACGCTCGACATAAGGTCGAACGCTATCAAAGACGAACGCTCGACATGAGGCCGAACGCTATCAAAGACGAACGCTCGACAGAAGGCCGAACGCTATCAAAGACGAACGCTCGACATAAGGCCTAACGCTATCTAAGACGAACGCTCGACATAAGGCCGAACGCTATCAAAGACGAACGCTCGACATAAGGCCGAACGCTATCAAAGACGAACGCTCGACAGAAGGCCGAACGCTATCAAAGACGAACGCTCGACATAAGGCCTAACGCTATCTAAGACGAACGCTCGACATAAGGCCGAACGCTCAAACATTCAAATGGGGACGCTCGTTCACGAGCAGAATTCTTTCCAAATGAAGGAATCCCATTCTAAGTTAGTTTAAGGGGAAACCGAACGGTTTAAGACCGTACAGTGACGAGCGTCTTTTATCAAAGGGGATGAATAAAATTTCAGATTTTTCAACCTTTGAAAATTTTCCAGATTTCAACATTTAAACTTATACTGTATAACTCATATGATTTTCAATGTATAAACTTTATAACATTCATTCCAGTAACTTCATATTCAACATCAACATTCAGATTTCCTTCACACAACAAACATCCATTTTTCATACGTATCAAACCAACATGCAGATCAATCAAAACCAGAAACCAGATTCCATAACAGTGGTCGTCCATACAGCTCAAACATCATACAGTTCATACTTGCACATCCGATCATATAATCATACAGTATAAATTAAACACATAAGCTTCCCTTACCTGGATAGCAGTGTGCGCCCTAATGCAAAAGTTGGGTTCGTCTCTTACAGCTTTCTACCCTCAGTTTCACTCAACACTCTCACTTGATCTAAACACCAAAACCAGAAAATTCTCAGATACAGTTCATGCATGAACCGAGAGTATGGTTTCGAACAAAACCCTAATGGACGGACTTCTAGAGAAAGGAACTTACCAGCTTAAAAATCAAATTCTGTTCGGTCCAAACTAACGTTCGTGCCTCCAGAAACGTTCCTATGGTTCTGAAATTGAAATCGGAGAAGAAAAATGAGGAGTTGAAGTAGAGAGAAGTTTACTGGTTTTAGAGAGAAGTTGGAGAAGTTGAAAGGGTGAGTTCTGAGGAAGAAGATGAATGGTGTAGGTGAGAGAAAGAGTTTTCGAAAAATCTGATTTTTGTTAACTCACGTTCGTTTGAACGAACGTCTCCCAAACTGACACCTGCATTCCAAACTCTGAAACGGACGCTTCCAACGTGACAAGTGGCGTGTGTGCATGCAGAGTTTGGTGCGTTTTTAATGCACTGATGTGTGACGTGGCGTGCGTAATTGGTGTGGTGTCAGAATTAGCTTTGCTAATTATCCAGGGTCTCACATTCTCCCTCACTACAAAAATTTTCGTCCTCGAAAATTTAGAACTTACCCGTGAATAGGTGTGGATACAAGTCCTTCATGGAGCTCTCTACTTCCCATGTTGAGTCACCAGTTTTAGCGTCCCACACCACCTTCACTAAATGAACGTCTTTTCCTTTGTGTAGCTTGGTGCGAACGTCTTCAATACGTACTGGCTGTAACTCCAACGTTCGGTCTGGCAACAACTGGATGTCCTCCAATTCCAACACATGAGAAGGATTAGCAATGTACTTTCGGAGTTGAGATACGTGGAAAACAGGATGAAGATTTGAGAGTTGAGGAGGCAAGGCAAGTTCGTAGGCTACTGGTCCTATCTTCTTCAAAATCTGATACGGTCCTATGAACTTTGGAGATAACTTCTTTGGACGAACGGCTCGTCCTACACCAGTAATTGGATTGAGTCGAAGGAACACATGGTCTCCTGCAGCGAATTCCAACGGTCTTCTCCTCTTATCTGCGTACGACTTCTGTCTGCTCAAAGACGTCTTCAACCTCTCTTGGATTTGCTTGACTTTCTCGGTCGTTTGCTGGATAAGCTCAGGTCCAGTCAGTACGTGCCCCCCTTCCTTGAACCAACAAAGTGGCGTTCGACATTTCCTCCCATAGAGTGCTTCAAACGGTGCCATTCCAATGCTCGCCTGGAAACTGTTGTTATACGTGAACTCCACTAGCGGCAGGATCTCATCCCATGCGCCTACGTGATCTAGGACGCACGTCCTCAGTAAATCTTCTAACGTCTGGATGGTCCGTTCAGACTGACCGTCCGTCTGAGGGTGATATGCCGAACTCATTTGTAACTTACTACCGAGCTCGCTTTGAAGGGACTGCCAAAACCGCGAAGTGAACCTTGTGTCTCGATCGGAAATGATGCTCGACGGTACTCCATGTAAGCGAACGATCTCTTGGATATACAACTTGGCTAGGTTGGTCATTGACATCTTCAAGTTCACGGGCAGGAAATGGGCACTCTTTGTTAGTCTGTCCACGATCACCCAGATTGAGTCATGATTCCTAACCGTTCGTGGTAGATGAGTCACAAAGTCCATGGAAATGCTGTCCCACTTCCATTCAGGAATCTCCAATTGTTGAAGCAATCCGCCTGGTCGTTGGTGTTCAGCCTTTGCACGTTGACAGGTCAAGCAAGATGCCACGAAGCGAGCGACATCACTCTTCATTCCAGGCCACCAGAACGACTGCCTAAGATCCTTATACATCTTAGTCATACCGGGATGTATGCTAAGACGGCTATGATGCGCTTCCTCCAATATCATCCGTTTCAGCTCTCCATCATTAGGAACGCACGTCCTATCCATGTATCGTAATAGGCCGTCAGTTCCCGTATTGAATTCTTTGGCTTGATCCGAACCGAGCGTACTTAAAATCTTCACCAGTTCCTCGTCCTCGCGTTGCTTCATCCTGATACGATCATATATATTGCTGGATATTCTAAGGTTACAGAACTTGATGCTGTTCGGTTCTAATTCGAACTGTAACCTTAGATCTCTGAAACTCTCCACTAAACTTAACTCTTTCACCATCATAACCGAGACATGCACTGACTTCCTGCTTAGAGCGTCCGCCACTACATTGGCCTTCCCGGGATGATAGAGCAACTCAAATTCGTAGTCCTTCAAGAATTATAACCAACGTCTTTGCCTCATATTCAGCTCCTTCTGATCAAATAAATATTTGAGGCTCTTGTGATCACTGTAGACTTGGAATGTAGATCCGTATAAGTAGTGCCTCCAAATCTTCAGTGCAAAAACGACCGCAGCCAATTCCAGGTCGTGCGTTGGATAGTTGCGTTCGTGAATCTTCAACTGACGAGACGCGTACGCTACCGCTCGTCTCTCTTGCATGAGCACACAACCCAACCCTTGATGAGAAGCGTCGCAGTACACTTCAAAGGGCTTGGACGTGTCCGGAATGACTAGTACAGGAGCGCTCGTCAACTTCACTTTCAACTCTTGGAAACGTTCCTCGCACAAGTCAGTCCAAGCGAACGGCTGGTCTTTCCTTGTAAGCTGCGTCAGCGGTGTTACTATCTTAGAAAACCCTTCAATGAAACGCCTATAGTAGCCCGCAAGACCAACGAAGCTTCTCACCTCCGTGACTGAACGCGGACGTTCCCAATCCCTAACCGCTCGTACCTTTGCTGGATCTACCGAGATCCCTCCAGCGGATACAATATGACCCAGAAATTGCACCTCCTTCATCCAGAATTCACACTTGGACAGTTTGGCATACAACTCCTTTTCCCTCAACACGCTCAGCACTGCCCTCAAGTGTTCTTCATGTTCAGCTTTCGTCTTAGAGTAGATGAGAATATCATCTATAAAAACGACCACAAACTTGTCCAGGTATGGCCGGAAGATGCGATTCATATAATCCATGAACACTGCAGGAGCGTTCGTTACTCCAAATGGCATCACTACATACTCGTAGTGTCCATAACGCGACCTGAAAGCAGTCTTCTGGATGTCGTCCTCCTTCACCCTGATTTGGTGATATCCCGAGCGCAAATCAATCTTGGAGAACACCGTTGCCCCATGCAGTTGATCCAACAAGTCATCAATCCTTGGCAACGGGTATTTGTTCTTGATGGTCAGCTTGTTCAATTGCCTGTAATCTATACATAACCGAGAGCTGCCATCCTTCTTCTTTACTAAGAGCACAGGCGCTCCCCAGGGTGATACGCTCGGCCTTATGAATTGCTTCTCCATCAACTCTTCAATCTGATTTTTGAGTTCAACCAACTCTGCAGGCGCCATACGGTACGGTTGAACAGATATAGGGGCTGCTGTTGTCACCAGATCAATGGTGAATTCAACCTCACGCACAGGAGGTAGTCCAGGGATCTCTTCTGGAAAGACATCCTGGAATTCGTCCACAATCGTTCGTCCTTCAGTGCACTTAATGGACGAACGCTCAAAACTCTCATCCGTACTCTCTCGGTCTTCATGCGTCATGATCAAGAAACAAGCTGCGCCCTCCATAATGTCTTCTCTCAATTGACCGAGCGCCACACTCAACTCCTCTTCATCTTCTTCAGGAAAAATTAACTTCTTGGTTCCACAATCTATGAGAATGCGATTGGTATTTAGCCAATCCATTCCCAGAATTACTTCTAAGTCTCTGAGAGGCAAACAGATGAGATTCACCTTGTACTTACGTCCTTCTACCTCAATAGGACATCTAACACACATGGTAGACGTCCTCACTTCACCCGCAGCTGGTGTTGACACCACCAGATCAAAATGCATCTTGCTCTCAGCTATCCCCAACTTATCAACGCACGCCTTCGATATGAAGGAGTGTGTTGCCCCCGAATCAAACAATACACAACATTGCATTCCATATAACAAGCACGTACTGGTGATAAGTGTACCTGAACTCGCTGCTTCCGCCCCAGTAAGTGCATATACACGCCCAACAGCTTGGGCCCGTCCTCCTCTCGCCTGATTCCTTCCAGCATTGGGTGGCCTCATCACCGCACGCCCACTCATATTGCACTCATGATCCGAATGTCCGTTTCTCCCACAACTATTACAGTGCTTGACTTCCACCAACTGAGGGCATGAAGATCTATAATGTGGTCCTCCACACCGGAAACAAACGACACCTCCCTGCCCAGACTATCCGACAGGAACTACTGCTTGAGATCCGCTCGTCTGAGAAGACTGATTTGGACGAGTGTAAGGAGGTCTCCTCTGTACAGCTCCTCCCCTGGACACGATCGGTCCTCTACTCACTTGTTGCGACCTCTTCTGACGTTCCGCTTCTGCCATGTTCCTCTCCAAGACCTTGGCTCTCTCAACCATAGCAGGGAACGTTCGGATACACAAACTGGATATCAATACTTTCAAGTTGCTCCGCAATCCGTTTTCAAACTTTCTACATTGCCATACTTCACTCGTGGCCATGGTATTGAATCTGACGAGGTGCTTGAACTTATTGGTGTATTCGGAAACAGACATACCCCCTTGAACTAGTTGTAAAAATTCCACCTCCTTCGCAAACCGAACGTTGTCCGGAAAATATTCTTCATAAAACTTAGCCCTAAACACTTCCCAAGTGACCGGCTGTTGTGCGTCTGCGAGAATGGCTCTCGCGCTCGTCCACCAATGACTTGCTTCTCCCGTCAACAGATACTCCGCGTACGCTAATCTATTCTCGTCTGGGCATCTCTTGGCATTGAAAATTTTCTCTATATCCCTTAACCATTGATCTGCTTCATCTGGGAGACCCTTCCCACTGAACTTAGCCGGATGGTGTTGGAGGAAACTCTCCAAGCTCCATTCAGCATTTGGTTGAGCAGCGTTTGAAGAGGATGCTCCGGACGCACCTCTAGTTGCTGCAAGTATCTCCATCAACTGCCTCTGCGTGGTTTCAGAATTTGCACGGGAGGCCTCCAGACTCTGCATAGCAGCTTGGTTTTGCTGCATCAGAGTGGCGTTTTGTTCCATGAGGGTCGTGTTCTGCTGCTGTAAGCGGTCTATCACCGTCTCCAACAACCTAGCGTTGTTGGACGCATCAGGTTCGTTAGGCTGCGGGGGAGGAGGGAGTCTAGGTGCCATTCGTTCTCTGGACACAGAGAAAAACGAGCGTTAATTATGTCCAAGAGTTAAATAATAATAACTCATTAAACATACAATAAGCACACAGCAAAAACACAGTGCACTCATAACCCTACAATGTCCTTAAGAGAACAAAACGGCTCTGATACCACTAATGTAACATCCCAAAATACCGTAATTACCATAAATCAGGATTAATTACGATTAACAGTAACATAAACAGTCTTTGGATTAACACAGGTTTAAAAGAAGCCGAACGGCTTCAGTACAGAAGAACGTACGTTAAATTATAGAATTCAGTGATAAACAGGACGAACGGCTTTACAAAACATTTAACCGCACGTTCAACTATTCTACCATTTACAACACTGATCTAACGAGCGCTCTAAGGCTCGGCCTTGACTTCTACCTCAACCAGATTTGCATCTTCCAAATTTTCTTCTTCCAGCACTTGCTCAAGGGATGCACCACCATCTGCTCACACCCACAACGGATGATCATTGCATTTTGACAAGACGGACGTACATAGACAGCAGACAACACAATGGAAAATGCAAGGGTAAGCTTACGTAATTTAAATTCATACTTCAACATTTCTATTCAAACAAACACACATTCAGCACATATACATATAACATCAATCAACACATGAATATACCAATACTAGACCGACCGTCCGGATTGTATGAATCTGTGTAGTTACAAGCGTCCTTGCACCCGAGTGATGTAGTAACTGGGATACACCAAACAGCTGCCACTCGAGGTAAGTCCGTTCTTACGTCGCCCATGTTAACTTATGGACTAAGGACCTCCTGCCGTTCCCACACATGACATACTTCCTCTACATGAAGATAGTATTCACGGAACATCAGGATGGACAGCGAGTCTTAACTCATCCACAGTCATACTTTACCAAATCTCATATTCAATATAACAATATCAGAGTCGTTCCTCCTTGGAACGCTCGTTCAAATTCCATAATCATAAAATCACTTGGTATAACGTTCGCACTGTAATTTATCATAATTCATAATCAATTTCATCTTTAACTTTAAGAGTTCAAAAGAACGAACGTTCAGTCCTTTGAAGAAGTAGGACGAACGTTCAAATATAGTACTGGATGGACAAACGTGACTCTCTGTTTGACCAGTTAAATGCACTTGACTCAATTTGAAATGTATTGGTACTTAGAAGATTTCAAAATAATTACCTTGGACCAGATTCAATATAAGAAGAATACTCAATAAGACTTAGAAATTTTCTTTGTAAAATTTGGTATATACTGAACTGATGTCAGTATTTGAACGAACGTAAGAGAATGAATATTGAAATATTTGGACGAACGCTATTTACGTTCGTTAAGGAATTAAGAATAAGGACGAACGTTCGACATGAGGCCGAACGATATTTAGGACGAACGCTCGACATAAGGCCGAACGCTATCAAAGACGAACGCTCGACATGAGGCCGAACGCTATCAAAGACGAACGCTCGACAGAAGGCCGAACGCTATCAAAGACGAACGCTCGACATAAGGCCTAACGCTATCTAAGACGAACGCTCGACATAAGGCCGAACGCTATCAAAGACGAACGCTCGACATAAGGCCGAACGCTATCAAAGACGAACGCTCGACAGAAGGCCGAACGCTATCAAAGACGAACGCTCGACATAAGGCCTAACGCTATCTAAGACGAACGCTCGACATAAGGCCGAACGCTCAAACATTCAAATGGGGACGCTCGTTCACGAGCAGAATTCTTTCCAAATGAAGGAATCCCATTCTAAGTTAGTTTAAGGGGAAACCGAACGGTTTAAGACCGTACAGTGACGAGCGTCTTTTATCAAAGGGGATGAATAAAATTTCAGATTTTTCAACCTTTGAAAATTTTCCAGATTTCAACATTTAAACTTATACTGTATAACTCATATGATTTTCAATGTATAAACTTTATAACATTCATTCCAGTAACTTCATATTCAACATCAACATTCAGATTTCCTTCACACAACAAACATCCATTTTTCATACGTATCAAACCAACATGCAGATCAATCAAAACCAGAAACCAGATTCCATAACAGTGGTCGTCCATACAGCTCAAACATCATACAGTTCATACTTGCACATCCGATCATATAATCATACAGTATAAATTAAACACATAAGCTTCCCTTACCTGGATAGCAGTGTGCGCCCTAATGCAAAAGTTGGGTTCGTCTCTTACAGCTTTCTACCCTCAGTTTCACTCAACACTCTCACTTGATCTAAACACCAAAACCAGAAAATTCTCAGATACAGTTCATGCATGAACCGAGAGTATGGTTTCGAACAAAACCCTAATGGACGGACTTCTAGAGAAAGGAACTTACCAGCTTAAAAATCAAATTCTGTTCGGTCCAAACTAACGTTCGTGCCTCCAGAAACGTTCCTATGGTTCTGAAATTGAAATCGGAGAAGAAAAATGAGGAGTTGAAGTAGAGAGAAGTTTACTGGTTTTAGAGAGAAGTTGGAGAAGTTGAAAGGGTGAGTTCTGAGGAAGAAGATGAATGGTGTAGGTGAGAGAAAGAGTTTTCGAAAAATCTGATTTTTGTTAACTCACGTTCGTTTGAACGAACGTCTCCCAAACTGACACCTGCATTCCAAACTCTGAAACGGACGCTTCCAACGTGACAAGTGGCGTGTGTGCATGCAGAGTTTGGTGCGTTTTTAATGCACTGATGTGTGACGTGGCGTGCGTAATTGGTGTGGTGTCAGAATTAGCTTTGCTAATTATCCAGGGTCTCACAACTGCCCTCACATTTTCGCTTTCCCTACAGAATCACATTTTCCAGCTTCACAATCCCTAATTTCTCTTCCCTACATCGAATCTCAAATTCTCCATAAGCTTCTTCTCACCACCAAAGTCGTCTTTAACGACGACGAAACCTTCTCTAAAGCCTCTCTCACCGTTGACGAACCCCCCTTCATCAAACTGCTCCACCAACGAGTCGAGACCTTGGAGAGAGGTTGACGCTGCCATCACCACTGTCGCTCGAGTTCGCTCCGAGAAACGACAAGCCGAGGCGGCTCAGAAGGTCACCGAATCGCGCGCTCAATAGCTCCGAGCAGCTTCTCTCTCCTCCTCTTCCCATTTGTCCTTGATTGAGGTAACAGTCCACTCTCGATCAATCTTTACCTACAAGAAACGTGATCTTTTACAAACTTCTGTGCTCTCTTAGTGCTATATAAATCTGTGGTTTCGTTAACGGTTCGATTTGTTTGTAAAATTTGTTGTGCGACTTTTTTTTGCTTGCTCGTGGAATCAGAAATGGCCGCGATTCTTCTTAGGAAACGGATTAGGGAGTTAGTCGGAGGGACTTTCCAATGCCCTGTTTCAGGGATAATGAGATTTTCGGTGAAATCTAAATCTAACAACTTGTTTGTCGTGGACTCCTTGGCCATGGTAATAATTTACCGTTTTTTTCTATTTTGTTTCCTTTGGATTTCCCTCTTATTTGCAATTCTAAACTAGCTTGATTTGCTTGTTTGATTTTTTTCATATAGGTTAAAAGATTAGAAGAGGAAGGAATATCCTCTAAACAAGCTCGGGAAATAACAAAATTGGTGACAAAAGTTTTGAATGACGCTGTTGTAAATGTGTCTCCGTCCGTAAGATCTTTAGTTTAATCTTTGTTTTGTGAATTTAAAATTTCACTAGTCCCGATCAGTTTTATAAATTTTATAACGTTCAAGTTGGTATTAATATTGTTTTGGTCATTTTTCTTTTTAAGATTGAGGAGATACTTGAAGTTAATATGTCTAAGTTTAAAGAAGAGGCGCATAAGTCGCAGGTATTTCTTAAATATGCAGATGTTCATTTTCTTTTATTTTCTTCCCTTTCTTTCCATTCAATTCTTCTTTGGAGATGATCTTCTCGGTTGTGTAGCATAATGTACCTTCTTGGTCCCTCTTGTACTAGGTTTGATAATGGTCAATGATTCATTGTTGGATTTCTAGAAGTACTTCAATTTTGGGATTTAATAGAAACTTATGATATGGTAGTATGTTGTCACGTTTCATAATGATATGGTAGTATGGTTACTTTTTATGTTTAGACGTATGTTTGAAAGGTTTTATTGGTTAAGATAAACTTATGAAATCCCTTTGTCCGGTTAACCTATATATTTGAAGATCTTTAAATTAAATGGGCTCTATGTTATTTTGATATTATTATGTGTTTCTAGCAGTGGTAGGATACAAGGTTATCGAACTTTTAACAATGCAATAATTCAAAATTTCAATTCCATTATAAAGCAAATTACCAACTCACAATAGTATGTGATAGTAATTGCTACGACATAATATCAAACTATATAAATAATCAAATCATTCGCAGATTCACAAAACATATATTTTTTAAGTGAAAACATTTCAAAAGAGTTAGTTTCTTCCAATCATTTGAGCCCTCGAAAATGTTATATTTATGTTGGCTTCAAAAGCAATGCATGAGCTGTATAGAGCACTGTCACTTTGGAGTCAATATCGTGCAAAAATTGCATTTGATTTTGAAATCATTGACGTGTTTCTTGATTCAAGAATGTAAGTTTATATGAACTTATTCGAGTAAGTCTGATAGCGATTTAATTCATTTTTCTTACTTAGAATCATAAATTTCTAAGAGTTTGAGTTAACATGAGAGTTTGACAAAAGTGATATGATAATGATTGTCATCCTCCTCTAGTTTTATCTCATTTGTAAATGGGAAACATAAGATTAATTTCTAAAATGTTTGGTTGAGAAAATATTATCATTTTTATTTATTGTTTTCACTTTTATTTACAAAATGTGTACCTTATTTTAATTTTATTTCTTGTTACCAAATATTTGTTTGGAAGATAGGAAACAGTGAAAACATTGTTTTCAAATGGAAATGTGGTATTTTTGTGTTTGAAAGTGAAAACGAAAAACCTTATAGCCCTTAGTTTTTTTTCAAATGGAAAGGTCCAACTCATGTTCCGTAAATTGTCAATACTTGCTAATACAATAGATTTGTGGAGAATGTTTTTTCTTGTCCATTAGATCATAATTTTTAGGGGAATAATTCAAATGGTTGCATCATAATTCATGTGCTGGCAAATTACATGCAAAACATATATGATGGTTTGTGTTGCGTTTTGTGGAGACATTTATGCTTGGAGTGCTTTAATTTTATATTAGGAGGTCTTAAATTTCACGTTTTCTTTATCTTGTTATTTTATTCACCTCAAATGATATGTTACATTGATGCTGTAATATGCTGAAAAATTCAGGAAGAAAAGTTTAGCCATATGAAGAACAAGATACTAACTGAAATGAGGTATGATTTTTATCACTTTTAGCAACTGGTCAAGAACAAACTTAAATCACATGTTTTGCGATGCAGGAATGAAATGAAACCATATTATGCCGCAACAGAATTTGACACGACAAAATACCTCATCGGAACACTAGTTTCTATCGGTGCACTTAGTCTTGGAATATTTCTTATTTGGAATCAATAAATTGTATTATGTTTGCGAAGGATTGGGACCATAAAACTCCATATAATAAATAACTTGTTTTAGCATTTTAATCATAAAAATGACTTGTTGACTAATTCCATTATGATAACTCTGAGATCTTTATCATTGTCTTACCTGAAGTGTCTTATCTTACCAATGAACTGTTTCAAGAAAAAATATAAGTTTAGTTAGAAGATTTTAGAAGTAGAAGAAAAGAATTCAAACTATATTAGAATTATATTAGAATTTTGTTTTTATTTATATATAGGAAAGTTGTGATGAATATATTACGCTTACCCAAAAGATGATCATTGTAGGTATCAGAAAAGTTTGGGTCACATTTTTGAATGACAATGTAAACATTTTTAGATCCTTGATGTCTAGGAACTACATTAGATCACAAGTATTAAAATACTTTCTTACTTATTTTTATTCTATAAACAATTAAACATTTAATTTTATTTTTTACTTTTTTCTTAATTGCATTATCTCTATTTCTAAAACCAAAGACAAAAATAAAGGTTTTTCTACGTCAATGACTTCCAAAATGCCCTTAATATCATGAATGCCCTTAGTATCACTAACCTTCTATCCCAAAGAAGATGGGTTAAGAAAAATAATATTTTTAATTGGAGAAAAGAGGTTTTAATTCCAACTCAGAAGTTTCATTCAGTGAAGGGTTTAGGATTTTTACTATATTGCTTTCGATATTAGTGGAACCAAATTTTTTGTGTAGCTGAATTAACCCTACGAAAAAAATAAATATTATTTCAATTTAAAATCTTAACAAATGAATTATTTAGATTATACTTCTGTGTATAATAAATAATTAGCAAACGATCACACAATCAAAAAATAGTTAATTTTTCTCATTCTTTTGATAATTCAAATCTGTAACATCCCAAAATACAGTAATTACCATAATTCAGAATTAATTACAGTTAACAGTAAACATTTCAGTCTTTACACTAAGATTAAAGTTCAAAAGCCATAACACTAGAGCTACAGAAATTCAATACAGTACTATTAGAATAATAGAAGCTGGGACGAACGGTTTTACAAAAAGAAATAATCGAACGTCCAATTCAAAAGCGACAACAAAAACTAAAAAGGACGGACATCCTACTGCTCCGCTTTCACTTCAACTAAGTTCTCTTCTTCGATCACATCCTCTAAGGTGGCCTCGCCTTCTGCTCACATCCACACGGATGATCATTGCAAGACACGACGAACGTACAAATACAATGGACAACACAAGGAAAAACAAAAGGGTAAGCTTATATAATTTAATTTCTACATCAACATATACATTTAACATTTCAATTCACACACACATGTAAATTAACATATAACAACATAGAATTATATATATATATATATATATATATATATATATATATATATATACTAGACAGACCGTCCGGACTGTATGAATCTGTGTAGCTACAGGCGTCCTTGCACCCGAGTGGTGTAGTAACTGGGATACACTCAACAACTGCCACTCGAGGTTAGTCCGTTCTTACGTCGCCCATGTTAACTTATGGACTAAGGACCTCCTGCCATTCCCACACATGAACTACTCTCCTCTAAGTGAAGATGAGTATCACGGAATATCAGGATGGACCAAGCCAGCATTAGCATAACCACAGTCATACTTTACCAAATTCCATAATCAACATATATGAGTCGTTCCTCCCTAGAACGCTCGTCCAAAATCCATAATCAAATAATCACTCAATATAGTGTTCACACTTTAAGTTCTTATAATTGATCATCATTTTCATCTTTAGATTTAAGAGTATAAAATGACGAACGTTCAGTCCTCTGAAGAACTAGGACGAACGTTCAGAGAAGGTACTGAATGAACGGGGAAGTATACAACGAACGTTATTATCGGATTCGGCCAGTTAAATGAACTGACTCGTTTGGACGTACAGTGGTACTTAAAGAAAATTTCATTATGAAGACCTTAGACCAGATCCAATGTAAAAAGAAGAGTCAAGAATATTTAGAACTATCTCTGTAGTAATTTGCATACAGAAGACCGATGCCAATAATTGAACGAACGTGAGGGAAGATGAATGTTATAGACCTTTGAACGAACGCTATTTATCAAAGTGGGTATCCAATAATACGAACGAGCACCACTTATGACGAACGCTAGGTAGATGACCGAGCACTAATTATGACGAACGCTTAGTACAAGACCGAGCGCTACATAGAACGAACACTGGGTATAGGACCGAGCGCTATTTAGGACGAACGCTTGGTGTAAGACCGAGTGCTATTTGGGACGAACGCTTGGTATAAGACCGAGCGTTACAAATTTTAAAATTTAAAGGTATTCATACACAGCTAAGCTGAACCGAACGCTCAGACATAGCATTTAAGGGGAGGAGGCTCGTTCTCAATCAGAATTCTTTCCGAATTAAAAAATTCCATTTTAAGTCATTTTACTAGGAAACCGAACGGTATAAGACCGTTCGATGACGAGCGTAATTTATCATAGGGAGTAATTTACATTCAGATTTTTCATCCATCTTAATTCGATATTTCTCATACAGTTCATACTTTAAAATTTCATATCCTTCATTAATTCACATACTTTATAGAATTCATCATATTAACAAATCAAACTATACAACAATCATACATTTTTCACTCCATACGTATTAAAATCAACATGCAGTTAAACCAAAAAAAATCATATTCATTACAACAACGATCGTTCATAACAATTCAATCAGCATACAACTCATGCATCCAGTTCATCTCATGCTTTCAAACAACATACAAGTATAAATTAAATTAATAAGCTTCCCTTACCCGGATTTGTAAGCAACTTGTCCTAAACGCAAGATTTTTGGTTTCGTCCAACTAACATTTTTCTACCCTCGATGTCACTTGACTCTTCGAAAACAAATCTAGCCATAGGAAAAACGAAATACTTAGACTACACACTTGCATGCAGCCAAAACCTAGTTTTTCAGAAAACCTAAGAACGAACTACTGAAGGAGAACTTACCAGTTTCAGCTTTTGAAACTGTTCGGTCCAACTTGTAGCTCACGGTTCCGCGAACGTCCCTATGGTTTCTGAAAGTTGATCGGAGGAGATGGTGGTGAGTTTCAGTAGAGAGAAGGTGAAGGTTTCTAGAGAGAAGGTGGAGAAAATGAAGAGTTGAGTTCTGAGGAAGAAGAAGAGTGCGTGTAGGTGAGTGGGAGAGATTTTCAAAAACTCAATTTTGTTCAATCTGTGTCCAAACGGACGAACGTCTCCTCTGCCGACACCTGCACCCCACTTCTGACTTCAGAAGCTTCTAACGTGACAAGTGGCACTCGTGCATGCAGTGCAAATTGGGTTTTAATTGCTCTGAGACGTGACGTGGTGCGTTTTTAAATGCACGGCAGAGTGGTTTAAATGCATTAAATCTGATTTGACAGATGTTTGCAGTGTTAATTATTTAGGGTCTTACAAAATCAAAGTCTTTTGAATTTGTATCTATATATCATTTTAGAGCTTGAGATATTATTCTCCTTACACATAACTATGATTTTAAATCAATAATATGATAAATTAATTATTTTAATATTAAAAAATGAGTTTTTTTAGGGTTCATTTTATATATATATATATATATATATATATATATATATATATATATATATATATATATATATTTACATGGTATATTTAAGATGACTTTGATTAAAAAGTTATTGGGTTTGTTGTTATGGTCAGTCACCAAGATGAACCATTGAAACTAATATTTGTGATGTTTTATTTATGAAGATATTAATCATAAAGAAATTATATATAACATGAGTTTATCCCATATATAAGAATTGACACCACTTTTAATCCAAAATTTTTAGACATTAAGTGTATAGGTTTTGTTTTATATGGTGATTAATTTTGTAATTTTAAGATTTAGACTCACTTAGAATTATTTTCAACCATCAATTTAAATTAAAATGATTTTAATACATTTTTTAAAAACATAAGACCAAATTAAACTTTTAAAATTTAAGTGACCAAAATATAAAAACACATAAGACCAAAATCTTAAATTTAGCATTATTTATGTGTGCATAAATAGTAGAATAAAATAAATTCAAAATATAAACTCACGTGTGCTAAAAAATAAATACTTTTATTATTGTACAAAATATTAGTTTTTAAATATAACTATCAATTAATACTTTATCATAAGTACAAACATTTATACCAAGAATGTTTTTAAATATTTTATGGAAATTTGCACTAACAGTACGGAATAAGGCAAAGGGTGGTTTACTAATGTAAAATAATTTTTTATATTATCTAATTGATAAAGGTTGTTTAACATTATTTGATAATTTTTACACGAGTAAAATGGTACTAAGTTTTTCAATTTTTTACTACAGTTATTTTATCTTTTTCCCTCTTTCTTTTGCTACAATATTGTTCTTTTAGCTTGTACAGTAAAAGAACACTCATTGATTTTTCACCCCACTTCATTTGTTACAAAAAATTTGATGCATGATAAATACAAAAGGCCTAAAAAACACATGATATTGGACTCCTTTAAACAAGAAAGACTATGCGTGCTCTCCCAAAACATATCTATATGAAAGAATATATTTTATTTTATTTTAGAAAACAAAATAAAAATATATTTTAGAATAGGTTATATTTTTTTTACTCTTCTTTAATACATTCTTTTTTTTTTTGCAGACTTCTTTTTTGGGCTTGGTCAATGGTCAACTGTGCAAAGACATGGGCCATTACTTGGAGCTGATTGGGCTTGAAAAGCCAGAAGAAATTTTGGGCTGCACATGGGATTGGTTGATGCAACTGAATTTGGGTCGTGCTGGGCTTATGTTGCGCTATCTGGGCCATAAGTGAAACGGTGAGTTTAGAGGTTCGAGCTGCTGCCATCATTGGAATTAATTGTAAACGTTGATGAGTCACTGTTGCTGGATTGGTAATGAAATTGGGCCACTGCTTTTGACGTTTAGTTGTTGCATTGGACATTGCACTACTGCGTTGAGATTTGGGCTGCTGGAACGTTGTTGGGGTGTTGCTCCCTCCACCCCCACGTGCTTCTCCCTCCACCTCCCCAATTTTATATAATTCCAACTATGTCCTAACCCAATTTTATATAATTCCAATTATGTCCTAAAGTTAAATTTTTTTACCTTTTTTATTTTAATATTTTAATTAATTTAAATTTACTCTTTCCTAAACCTATTCATCTCTCAGTTCTCACTTTCCACTTTCGTAACTCTCCCTCACTTCCGTAAGCTTTTCTCACTTCCGTCTCCATTTTTCTCCATTTCTTTCTCCTGTTTCTCCATTTATTCTTTGTTTATGGTTTTTGTAGAAGATCTTTTGGTGTGGAGCAACACTGGTGCGGAGGAAACAGCGTGTGCGGAGGAGGAAACGAGCAGATCTGCGTCCAGGTTGGTCTTTCACCCCGTGCTTGTCGACGATGTTACTGTGCAGGAAAGGCTGAAACGGATGTGGGACATCCGTTTGCCTTCGACGGATGTCCGACTTCCGTCGACGGATGTGGGATATCCGTTGAAGGCCAATCGGATATCCCACATCCGTTTCGGCTCTGCTGAATTTTTTTTACTTTTTTAATTGTTTTTAAATTATTATATCTGAAATATATATTTATATATTTGATATATTTATTGTTAAATGTTTTTAAATTTTTTTTTTGACTTAGATTATTATTTGAATATTTTATAAAATTTTTTATTTATAGTTTGTAAATAAATTGATTAAGAATTAGATATGAAAATTTTTATATATTTAAATTATTTTTATTTCTTAAAATAAATATTATCAATTTAATTTATTTAATATTAGTAAATTTGTATTTGTATTTATTTTATTTATAGTAAATTTGTATTTGTAATAATAATTAATTTAATAATAATTAAATGGAAATGTATTTAAATATATTATTTTAATTAATTAGCTAATTGTTTCTTTTATTTAATTTTTGTTGTAAGTTAATAAATTAATTATTATTAGTTTAATTTTTTTTGAATTGCATTTTTTATAGTTTATTAATGATATTTGAAACAATAATTTATTTTAATTTTTGAAATTAAATAAACAAATTATTGTTAGAAATGGCAAGAACACGTGGTGCATCTTTTAATTCTCGAGGTGAGAGTTCTCGAGGAGAGAGTTCTCGAGGAGAGAGTTCGTCGCAGGGCGAAGCTCGGAGAAGACCTACCGTTTCTGCTCGTAGAAGTCGGGCAGCTCCTATCCAGCATGACCCCATAGCTGAGGAGCGAGCCGTTGAGGAACAAACATATGAGGCGTATGAGACTCATGGAGAGGAGCATGCAGATGTTCATGACATACAAGAGGATGTCGCTGGATTTCCTGGAGGTCCACACGATCATTCATTGCTGACGCACTATGTTCAACATGTAGCTTATGCTATTTCCCAAGGCCGGGTGAGTGCAAAAATAAAATTTATTTTATTATTTTTTTTAATAGAAAATTTATTAAATATTGATGTGTAGGATCGAGGGGACACACTGAAGTTGATCTCCCACGGAAAAAAAGTAAATAAGTTAGGACCATGCCACGAGGGAATTCAAGACATTGTGTTGAATTCCAGTTTGATGCCTCTTACAGGGATTTGTTATGATTACGTTGATAAGGGGTTACTCCTCGGATTCATAGAGAGGTGGCATTTTGAGACCAGTAGTTTCCATCTCCCTATAGGGGAGATGTCGATTACTCTTGATGACGTCTCGACATTACTTCACCTGCCCGTGATGGGACAAATGTGTGATTTGGAGGAGTTGGAGTTTGAGGAGGCTCGTACAGCCCTTGTGCAACTGCTCGGCGTTGATGGTGGCACAGCAGGTGCTGAGATGGAGGACGCACGTGGTCCGAAAGTCAGACTCAGCTGGCTTAGAGAGATATATGTTCAGAGGTGTGAGTCGCAACATTGGGACTATGCTGCTAGAGCATATTTGTTGCATCTAGTAGGATGTACGATTTTTGCAAATAAGAGTGTCAGTTCTATACGCGTGTCTTACTTATTGTTATTTAGAGACGTACACGCGTGTGGCAGATATGCCTGGGGTGTTGCTGCACTCGCCTATTTGTACGAGCAGCTCAGGGATGCGAGTCTCGCGTCCACGAAGCAGATGGCTGGATATTTGACTCTATTTCAGGTACAGTTATAACTTTGACATTTATTTCATGTATTTATTTCCATGTTCGAACATGGATGTAATTTAATTGAATGATTATTTTTTAAGAGTTGGATATACGAACATTTCCCTGGCTTGGGGAGGAGGCGGTTGGTGACTTCTTACGATGATACCACACCACGTGCCATGAGGTGGCAGAGCCCTAGACAGAGTTCCACTCTCGCAGAGATTCGGTCACAGTTGGATGCGCTGACATACAGTGGAGTTGTATGGCATCCATATGAGGGGCATCGAGGCATTCGGCCATTCTTCGGCATCTGTATGTATTATGGATGGATTCGGATTGGTGACACCCTTTGGCGTCATTTTCCTGAACGTGTGCTGAGGCAATTTGGGTTTCAGCAAGACATTCCACGATCACCGACTACGGTTCCAGATGCAGATGTAGTGGCCATTGATCATATGTGGTTGCACTTCAGAGCTCACGTTGTGAGTAATGTCAGACATGCAGCATCCCCTTCTGACTGTGTTGATGGGTACATTCAGTGGTTCAGAAGGGTTTCGCATCCTTATATTATTGTTACTGCAGATGACGCGCGACCGGCTCTTGCACCTAGACAACGCCCCGATGTTCCACGGGAGGCACGACCCCATCGTAGATCGTCTCCACCTTCACCATCTGGCGCCCTGGTATATTATTTTTCATTGCTTATATTATTAAATTTTGATCACCTTGTTTATTTAATTGTTTGATATAATTATAATGCAGCCTAGATTTAGGCGAATGGCGAGAATGTTACAGTCCTTGATATCGTGTCGTCATGTCACCGAGGGTACTGTTGCACATCAGGTGTCAGTGGACCTGCTTCAGATTGCTAATGAAGGCATCGACGAATATTCCACGCCTAGGAGAGAGCAGAGGCATGTGCGTGGTAGACGGTCGACGTCTAATTGATAGGACTTTATATTTCCTTTATCTGATTATGTATTAGAGGACTTTAAATTATCTTTGTATTTGTAATAGACATTTATAATTTCTTATAATTTCAATGTTTTCATTTTGAGTTACATGTTCTTTTATATTGGTTATATAGATGATCAAATATTTATATGTTTAAGTGGAAAAAAAAAAGAACTTAATTAACAACAAGTAATATAAATATGATCATATATAAATAAATACTACATAAATATCACGAATAATAAAAATATAATTATCATGAATACTGACAATAAGTACTTAAATAACAAAATATAATAGTGTATTTCTACATATCTTCATACATAATATAAATATCATGAATCACCTAAGTCAACATAAGATGTTGTTATGTCCATCAACTGTTCAAATGCGTGCATCCTACTAGTATAAATAGATGACCACGCTCGTGCCTCAGGATAACAGTGGGTTGAGGACATGATATTTACCGTAGGCAACGGACAACCTTCTTGTAGCTTAACCTACATTATACAAATAACAAAATATAATTGACTGATAAGTAATTTTAAAATAAATTCATAACAAAATGCACTTACCTGCACAAAATGACATCCATGAACATGTCCTATACAAATTAAGCGATGTTGAGTGATATCAGAAGGTGGTGTGGAACGTAGTGGAAAGATAGTATAATTTTGAGAGTATGACAAACACACTAAGATAACGTTATATCGGTTAGCAATTGCATAACCAATGTCTGGTAATGTCATCCACTTGCTCGTGTTAGCCTGTTATGAATAAAAGTTGTTAGAAAAAACCCTTTGTGCAATAAAGAAACTACATAAAACGGGAAACACTTACCGCAGACAGTGACTGCACCAACAAAGAGGACCTCAGTTCTTCTAGTCTATCATAGCCTCCTACTAGGCTTGCATATTCATCACGCCATCCACTCAGTTCTTTGTACAACTCATTCCTCACAACAGGCCATGAATCTTCTCCGAGTCCCAACAACGCAGCAATGCATCTATACCCACAGTGACCATCAGCCACAACATCAACAACGTCCACAATGAAGGGGTGAGTAGTAGAATGAAACTGGTCTATCATTGGAACTCTCCTTTTCTTCATTGCTTTTGGCTTTGATTGTAATTTACTTCTCACAGATGAAGATTCTATGGTTGAATGAAAGGCGTCCACATACTCAAAATATGATGGATCCCGCGTAGTAGACCTTTCACTTCGTTTAACTTTACTTTTTTGTGCACCCTTTGTCTTGACTTTATGTAATGGAGGGACCATTGATGTCAATGTAGGACAAACAATTTCAAGTAACTTCTGCTTGATGGTGACTTTACCGCCAATGTCAACCTCATTGAATCGTTCTTCTACTTGTTTCAACTCATCTTTAATGGATAACTGAGGCTTAGTTTCATTTAATTCAACATTTGAGAAATGCAATCTTCGCCACATGATATGAAATTCACCTATAGGGATCATCCTAGGATCATATCGTGCTAATTCACATGCACATGGGACACCAAATGTACGTCTCAATACGCATCCACACTTTGAGGAGTCCAATCCTATCTGCTGCACTATTTTCAATTCCTTAGCAATGAGATCCAATGCATATCGAGACACACGCCCAATAAGTTCTCTATATATGTAGCCTTTAAAATAGTCACTCCTGAGCAACAAACTACTTTCAAATGACGCCTTAATCTTGTTGTGTTGTAAGATAATGACGTTATGAATACTATCCCAACAATAACACAAATCACCCATACTATTGCTCAGAACTTTCTTCAGGCTCCAATGAGCAGATTCAGCCCTGAAACAAAAAAAAAACTTCAACAAGTACAAATAAATATTTATCTACAAAACAAATAAATAAAATAACATTACAACATACCTATTTGTGGTTGTGTTCCCTAAATGCATTACTTTGTTCGTCCAGAACTTTACAAAGTATGTGCT
Organism: Vigna angularis; assembly: GCF_016808095.1. NCBI lineage: Eukaryota > Viridiplantae > Streptophyta > Magnoliopsida > Fabales > Fabaceae > Vigna > Vigna angularis. The sequence continues at coordinate 8,236,137 of NC_068975.1, read as the reverse complement.
GTACGGAATAATCCAATTCTGATTAACATATTCAAAGAACAAAGGCCATGATCTGCTTGCGTATTCAAAACCATTCACATACTCAGCAAACAAGCTTTCATCAGCACAATCCATCACATTTTCCCATGCATCCATCAACACTTCCCAAACCTCAGTAGAATGAACTAACATTTTGCATTTAGCTTTAACATTTTTAAGGATGTGGAACCGACATAACATCTGATATGACTCAGGGAATACACTTGATATGGCATTCATCAAAGCCAAGTCTCGGTCAGTCACAATAACTTTAGGACCACCCTCAGATGTTAAAAATAAACCTTTCAGCTTTTCCAAAGCCCATGTGAAATTACTCTGCCTTTCAGTAGACAAGAAAGCAAATGCTGCTGAGAAGGTTAACCCTGTAGACGTCATACCCACAATCTCAAGCAACGGAAGTCTATATCTATTTGTTTTATATGTGGAATCCATCATAAATACAACATTAAATGAGTTTAACAATTTCACCGCATCAGGATGTGTCCAAAACAAGTCAGTAACAACCTTTGAATCATCAACACACCTACTCCAGTGAATGTACTTATCCCGATCCAACAACATCATAAGTTGTTGTAGTTCAGTTCTGGACCCTCTTAATGATCGTTTATACGCATGCCTTGCGTTGTAGATTTGTTTAATCGTTGTCACATTTCGATCATTATTTTGTTTGAGTGTTAATAAAATATTTGCAGGTGTAACTTTACTCTTTGTCATATCAACCAGTAATGACTTCTCACTCGTATTTAACCTGCCAGCATAAGGGTGACCCACTAAAGTTTCAGCCAACTCATGGTTGTGATGTCCACACATCACCTTCAACACCCATCCGGCCCCATCTGAACATGGTTTACCCTTTAATCTAAACGGACATTCACATTTACGAGTGCCGTATACACTAGCCACTGCATCAGCTTTGTATTTCCTATATTTTCCCCCTCTTTCACATCCAAGCTTGACATACGTTTTTCTTCCCCGTACACCAGTAGCTATGTCAGATCTTACTATTACCACAACAAATCCTAAATCAAAAGCCATCCCTCTTACCCATTGAATTAAGTGGTCCCGTGAATGAAATATTTCATTTGTTGTAAATCTATTTGTTAAATCTCTCTCTACAACTTTGCTAATTGATGAAGACAAATCAGATTTCAAACTACAACCAATCTGAGAATCCATATGAAGATATTCATCCATTTTAAATAATAATCACCTACAAAATTATAATGACCTTTATTAACATAATTAATAATTAATCAAACAAATATAAAAATATTAATATAATTAAATTATATATTTGATATAAATAGAGTAATAAATAATTTTTTTATATAATTATCAAATTATTAAAGAATTAAAGATACAAAAATCATCTATAACAAATTCATATTTTAACAAAATTATTACGTTTAAAAACTAACCATATATAACATTTAAAATTATAAATTTAAATATAACTTACTGTAAATAAAATAAACAAATAAAATAAAAACAAAATAAACAAATAAAATAAAAACGAAACTTAAAAGGAAACTGTTTCTGGACGGATGACATCCTTCAACGGATGTCAACATCCGTTGAAGGCGAAACGGATGTCGACATCCGTTTTGCCTTCAACGGATGTTGACATCCGTTGAAGGATGTCATCCGTCCAGAAACAGTTTGCTTTTAAGTTTTGGTTTTATTTTAAGCAAATATTACAGGCTTTGGATATTAAAAAGATTATTGGAAGTATGAGAAACGTTTAGGGTTTGGGATTATAGGAAGGATTATGACTACGTACCTGGAGAGGAACCACAATAACAACACTACACCATAAACGCACTGCACCACGTACTGTACCGAGAACAAGAGAAAGATTGCTTGATAATTTTTTTCACGATCACCAAGCTTTGCAGAAAAATATTTTACTCATACAAGGAACTACGTGTTATAAATGAATAAAATTAAAAGACAATAATTTTTAAAATAAAATGTTACTGAGGGGCAAAATAGTAAAGGAAAGGTAGAGGAAGGGGCAAAAAAGTAAAGGGGAGGTGGAGGAAGAGATGCGTGGGGGTGGAGGGAGCAACTCCCACGTTGTTGCTGCAGATATTGTTGGGGCCGCTTGTGCACTGGATTTTGGGCAGCTGGTTTGGGCTCCCACTTATTGAAGCGCAATACTTTGATGCAGAGTGTAGTTGTAGCCTTACTTGGACTCCAATTAGTAGGACGACTCCGTTTTGGAGAAGCCAAGTTGCTGCCTTAGGGGTCTCTTGCCCTTATTTTCATTTGCATAGGGGCTCAAGTAATTCACTTTGGAGAAAAGAACGCAAAACTAGGGCAAAGAGTGAAGCGGAGAACGAAAGAGAAAGTGGCCCTCTATGGCTCAAGGGCGTCACTTACCAGAAGAAGATGACCGGTGAAGATGAAAAGATTATCGGATGGCTGGAAGTGGAGCTCGCGAGGAAAGAAAGTGACCATCCGATTAGAAGGCTTGAAGCGTAGCGAGCAAGGTTCCCAAATTTTTCCTTTTTCTTCCTTCTTCAAATCCTATATAAACGGGTCCTTCTGCCATGTAAATAGAATACCTTCAGGCTCTAGACAATTTTACACTCTACATTTTTACATTCTTTAGTTTAGAGTTTATTCGCATTTTGTAAGAGTAGAGATATTGGTAGTTGTAGCTGGATTTCACTGAGGATTTCACGAGAGTGATAGACCGTGAGCTTTCTCTGTGGTTTCTAGTATGGTTGTAATTTCAGCCTTTGATTCCAATAAATCATTGATGTTTCTTTCGATTTCTTGTTTCAATTTTTACTTTCTTCTTTTCAATTTTGTTCCTATTCAGTTTGCGATTTCTGCAATTTATTTGCTTTGAAAATGATTTGAACTTTGAAACTCTGCATATCTGTGATTCCTTTGGGAATTAAATGACCTCGAAGTGGGCATGCTTTATCGAGAGGTGTTCTCGAGTTGGAGATGAGTTAATAAAAAAATATTCTAAACCATATTGTTTTAAATAGAGTAGTTTCTGCCAGTTGGTTTTAATTAGGAATTTAAAGGTTTTAGAGTATATTATATATTTTAATTGCATTTAGAATAGGTTTCCATATCTGATATTGGTTAGAAACACAAATTGAATTTCGATTCATTGTGATTTTGGTGAACTGAGTGATTACCATTGAGTTTTAAGTTCTGAAAATGAACTTTAAGACCCTATAATGGGTTTATTTTCACAGGATGTCTTCCTGGAATGTTATCAACCATTATGTGCACCAATTCTATATGAATTTGACTCTAGCTTTTGTTCTAACCAATTTTCCTTGTTCTGATTCTTTGATTTTTAATATTTCTTTTGATTTTTATGTCTTTGGTAGTTGATTTGCATATATGATAGTTTGATTTGGTATTGTTTTAAATCTGCATAATTCATTTAGTTGTTGATTTTAGTTTTAGTTGATAGTAATGGCATGATTGTTTTTTATTAATTCTATTTAGAGTATAGGATTTGATGTTCACTTTAGGTTTTATGTCTTACATTGTGATTCAGATTTGATGTTTAGCTTAGGTATATCTCTTAATTGTTAATGCGTTCTTTTAGACTTAGGTTTTGCTTCTGTTCTGTCTTTTTGTTTCAAATATTTTTTTCCCTATTTTTGATTAATTCATTTCTGTTTAGATTGTATCTTAGGTTTTATTTCTGTTTTAAGTAGTTTACATTTCTTTCAATTTAATTTCTTTGTCCCCACCTGTTTGATAGTTAGTAAATAAAAGAAAGATTAACTCTACATTCTGAAATTTAAATTTTGTTGAGTCCTAGGATTGATATTCTGGTCAGCCCTATATTACATTAGCGGGGACCAAATTTTGTTCTGCTTTAGGTGGCTAAAAAGCAGTTTAACAAAAAAGCAAGCAGTGGAGGGAAGCAATGGAAGCGGAGATGGCGACAATCGAAAGGAACAACACTTGGGAGCTTGTTGTTCTTCCAAAAGATGTTACACCAATTAGAGTTAAATGGATTTTTAAGATGAAATTCAATGAAAGTGGCAATATTGAAAAGCATAAGGCCAGATTAGTGGCCAAAGGCTATGCACAAAAATATGGAATAGATTACAGAGGTTTTTGCACCCGTAGCTAGGCTTGATACTGTGAGGGTATTGTTAGCCTTGGCAGCTCAAAGTGCATGGTAAGTGTTTCAATTGGACGTAAAATACATGGTGATCTCAAAAAAATAGTATTTGTCCAACCGCCTGCAGGATTCATCAAGAAAGGAAAAGAAGATCAAGTATACAAGTTAAAGAAATAATTATACAGGCTTAAACAAGCACCAAGATCATGTTATAGCAAAATTGAAGCCTACTTTGTAAAGGAACAGTTTGAAAGATGCTCCAGTGAACACATGTTGTTCACCAAAAAGAATAATGGTAATATTTTAATAGTTAGCCTTTATGTTGATGATTTAATCTTTACTAGGAAGAGTAGGAACATGTATGAGGAATTCAAAAGTTCAATGATGCTAGAGTTTGACATAACTGATTTGGGCAAAATGAGATGCATTGGGCAGCAACTAAAAGACTATTAAGGTATCTTAAGGGGACCACCGAGCATGGCTTATTTTATAAAAAGGAAGGTAAAATTGGTCTCATAACTTACAACGACAGTGATTACGTAGGAGATTTAGATGATAAAAGAAGCACATCTAGCTCAGTATTCATAATGGGGTCCGCAACTGCTTCGGAAAAGCAACCTATTGTAAGTTTATCCACTACAGAGTCCGAATATATTACTGCAACTCTCTATGCATGTCAATGTATCTGGCTCGGAAGAATCTTAGAACACCTTAGTTTTGAGGAAAACAAGGAAACTAAAATATTATGTGATAATAGCTCTACTATCCAATTGTTAAAACATCCTGTCTTCCTGATGAGTCAATATTTTTTTCACTTCACTTAGTTTATTGTGCTAGAATTAATCGGTGAATTGTGCTTAAATGTCCAGTATTTTTCCGTTTTTGCTGATTGTGCTTAATTTGACCAAAAATTCTAATTTTAATTAATTTGAATTATTTGAGTTAATTATTCACATTAGTAATTGCAAGGAAAATTTTGGAAATAAATTTAGGACATTTGAAGGTTAAATGAAAAATGGCAATTGAACCAATGCATCTTAGCCATTTTTATTTTCGCTGGCTGCCATGTGAATGTTATGGCAATTTGTGTGTCTTCGTTTGAGTTCAATTCTTATCCGTTTCCCATGCAATTTTTTTTCACAGTTTCGTATGGATTTCTATTTTGAAGTATAGTTTTTCTTTTGTTAAAATTCGTTCTGTGCTATTCTCAGTATTTTGTTTACTCTCCTATGTCAGTTCAGTGCTTACTGTTGAGTGTTCTAATATGTGTGCATTGTTTGCTTGCTGTTTGGTACTAGTGGTGGCTGGAATTGATCATTGGACAATGCATCTCATGGCCACAAAATTAAATGGGATTTTAATCCTTTTCATTGGCTGCAAAGGAGTACACCTCACGTAGAAATTAATTTGGCAACATCCAAATCAGCACATGCACATGGAAAAGGCTTTGGTTTTATTTTTTTTTATGAAGTAGGATGCTTGTCACGGCTGCACACATCAAAGTGGAGGGGGTCCTCCTTGTTTTACTGAAGTGTTGAAAGAAATTGATGGAAGGAACACATCATCACAACTCTTGGCAGCCAACAGCAAACACACAGTAGCAGCAGCACGTTAAAGAGAAGCCAACAGCTGAACTTTGATTGTCCACACTGATTTCACTTTGGAGTAGAAGCAGAAACGGTGACGAGAGAGGAGCTCTTGGAACCTTGGTGCAGCAGACCTTGGTGCAGCAGACCTTGGTGCAGCAGCAGGCAGTGGGAGCGTCCAACTTAGAGAAGTTCACGGGCAAAAGAATTTGGCATTGTGGAGGGGTCATGCACTTAATTTTTTTAAGAAGCAAAATGGTTTGATTAAGCACCAGCCGCCCCTTTTTGTCAATGGAATGCAACATTATATTTTTGTCCTCTTTTGAAAGTGCATCCATTCTGCTGAAGTGAAGAGAAAGTGGAGGGGCCCTCTTGATTTAATTCTGCACCAAGGAAGCAAAAGAAGTGAGGAAAATTGGCTTTTAAAAGGGAAGCTGGACAACAAAATAGGGGGAGTGTAGAGTAGGAAGCTCAATGCTAGGGGTGTGGCGTGAGGGGGCTGCTGGAGGGAATAAGTCCAGAACTGGACTGTAGCAGCTGGACAGAGGGGCTGGAACGGACAAAGGCTGACCCAGAGGAAAGAGCACAGCACTACAACATCAGGTTTTACAGATAAAAGCACCATAGGTTCTAATTTCAAATTTTATTTGCTGTAATCAATTTCAATTCAAATTTCAGTTTGATGTAATTTTCTGAACTTCCAAGGCTGTTACTGTTTTTATTTTGCTTCTGAAATTTAATTTCTGTTACTGTTGTAATTTAAATTTTACTGTAATTTAATTTCTGTACTCAGTTTTTCTACTGTTTATTTTTTTTGGCTGTTGTTTTTATTCTGATGTAAATTATTTCACTTTGAATTATTTACTGAAATTTGGTTTTCTATATTTTGTGAAGTAATTCTGTTTCTGTTTTCATATTTTATAATTTACTGGTTTTCGTATTTTACTGTTTTATTGTATTTCTGTATTCCGTTTTTACTGTTTCTGTATTACTGTTATTTGGATTCTGTAATTCTGTATTTATTGTTTTGCTATTATTAATTACTGTTGTAATTTTATTTTCTAAAATTTACTGTTTTTACTGTTTTTTGTATTTTCGTTTTTTGTATTTTGCTGTTACTGATTTACTAATTTTGAAATTCTGTAAGTGTTGTTTTTACTATTTTCTGTTTACTGCATGTAATTTCAATTTTCTGTTTTTCTGTATTTTCGATTTTATTGTTCCAGAATTATTTTTACTGTTTTGTGTTACTGTATTTTAGTTTTTATTGTACCAATTTCGTTTTTACTGTTTTAAATTCGTTTTATAGTTTTAAATTCGTTTTTACTGTTTTACGGTTTATTTTTATTGGTGTTTTTACTTTCACGTTTAATGTTTTACGTTTTGTTCATGTTTAATGTTCCCGCGATTATTTTATTTTGATGTCTTTTACCATTGGGTTTTTACTTTCCTTAAAAAAAATAATATTTCAACGTTCTTAAATTTAGTTTTATTCAATTTCCAGTCAATTTTAATTTTACCGCATTCAATCAAAAATCACAAAAACCCTCCCACTATGTGTTGAATCAAAACTGAACCACAATTTGATTCTTGAGAGACGACCTAGGAGTCACATCCTAGTTATATTACATTCATTTTTGTGCAATTAAATTTGACGGGTCGCGACAGTCGTATCACTTCCACTGGAGAAGTTGCAGTGAGATTCCACTTTCTCAGAGACTTGGTGAATGATCAAGTAGTCATCCTAACATGTTGCAGTTCTAATGAAGAGGTAGTTGACATTATGACCAAACCTCTTAAACTTGATTAATTTGAAAGGATTCGAAGCATGCTTGGAGTTATAAAAGCCACTTAAGTAAGCTAAAGGCAACATAGCATGTAGCTTAGGGAGGGAATGTTAGTCTAAGTTGTTATTTACGTATGTGTCAGTTAATAAAGCTCCAGCCTTAAGGGCTGTTAGACTATCCTATTATTTAGGAGATAATTGAGTCTTTTATTCCGCTTTTGTAGCCATACAGAATGCAGCTCTGTTGCAGTTTATTTTCTGTTATGTAAGGCTTATACAAGCCAACCTTTTTCATTAATAAAAGTATTCTCTCACAGAGTACATTGGAGAGTTATTCATACCTTCAGATTTAACAGAATCCACCGCGACAACAGTGGTGGCCTTCGTCTTCGCTAGATCTGATTCCTAAATTCAATTTTCAGAAACTTATTTCTTTAATTTTTTAATCTAACATATTTCACGTACTCTTATTATCTGCCACGTCAATTAATGAATCTAACTCACAATGATAACAAAAAAAGAAAAAAAAAAGAAATGAACAAAATCCAACGTAAATAGCACTTATCGGAATTATTAAACCTTTAAAATGTCTTGTGGATTTCACTTGCATAAGTTTTGGAATTTTGCACCCATTTACGGAACTCAATTATTCACTAATTTGTGATCGAATGGAAATGGTCACAAATCTAAAAGCCTAAACCTATTGTAATACTCATCTCTCTTTATTGTTGGATTTTTTTTTCACCTCCAAAAAAATTGTGGATATCTTTCATTCATTTTATAATAGTTTTTCCGAAAAAATTAATGAGAAATGACCTAGAATTTAATGGAATATAGAAAACAAACTTGTTCCAATAGAGTGAGTTTTTTTCGTAGGATAATACTGAATTTGATTATTTTAATCACATGTTTAAGAATAAATATAATTTTTTTGTTTAATTTTCATACTTACATAATAACAGGTATATCCATATATGCATCTACACCTCTTTTTTTCTATTTAAAAAATTAATTAAATATCATTTTATAAAAAATAAAAACCATAAAAAGAAAATATAATATTATTAAATATTTAAAAAACTACAACATATTTTTGTAAGATAAACTTTTAAAGGAATCTAATACGGTAACATTCCAGTATGATAAAACACTTGATAAGAAAAGGGAACCCCCACACAGTACCCCTGTGTCACCTTCTTCTGCCCATCTCCCAAACACACCTTATAAGGAGGTGATTCTGCTACTTCTAATCCCAATTCCTCCAGCACTCTCAACGAGATGAAGAAGTTATGGCTCGTCCCATTGTTAATCAAGACCAATATCTTCCTTCCGTGCACCCAACCTAGCAATTTCATGGTGTTGATAACTCTCCAATTTTACACTCTTTGTGTAGAAGTTTTTATTAGTGCATTTTAGTTTCTTATAGCTTAAAATTAGAATAGTTTTAGGTTTATTTTTAATTCTTTAGTTTATAGAATTTTAGTTAAAAATAGATTTTTAAGTGTAATATTTGTATTCTTGTAAATAAGTAGGAAAATTATATTTTTTTGAAATTTTTTTAATAAATTTTTTTTTCTTAATTAGGTTTAATTTTTCTTTAATTGTAAAATTGTCCTTTCTTTTATTTTAATTGAATCTCTTTCAGCGTATTGGCCCTGGTCAACTGGGATGATTTTCTTGGTGACCAGAAGCATGAATGTTACTTCCTCCACCACTACACATTATTCCCTACACCTCCTCTATTTTTTTTAATTCAAAATATTCTCTTTTTCACTTTTAACCTTTATCTTTTTTAACTTTTTCTTAGAACCCTAATATTTTACTCTCTTATTCACTCATAGCATCCCATCCCCACACTCTTACTTTCTCTTTTCCTTTCTCTTTTCCTTTCTTATTCTCCTCTTCCTCTTCTCCCAATTTCCCATCTTCCTCTTTTCTCAATTTCCCATTTTTTGTTGAATGGTTTACTACAACTGATTTCGCTGAACAAATGACTTAGATTTAACGACTACACATGCATGTTCTTAATGATAGCTTTTTGCATATGGTGGTGTTTCATGCCAATTTGGTGTTGTTTTTCTACTTTCAATTCTTATGATACTTTTTTTTGCTCTAAACATTGATCCTTTTATAATAATTATTTTTTGATTTCTTTTGTTGAATTATGGTCTTTTTTTGTGTGCATATAGAATTTGAATCAAAATCCCTCTGTGGAGATAGGCGAGAAACTATTGCTTATGATACTGAGGTAAGCAATGTTTTTGTGGAAAGTTGACCTTTCAGATGATGGAGAAAATCTCCACTTTTTAGCCCAACTATTTCCAATGGTGAAAGCATATTTATATTCATGTATCAACTAATAACTGTTATACCATTTTTGAGTTGCAACTTCGAGATGATGGTTCTTTTAGGGATGCTTCTATTCAACATCATGTTCACGGTGATGTCACGGGAACATTGACCAACAAACTAGCACGAGTATATATTCTAAAGCTGAAGAAATGCTTTGAGTACAAGAGTTTGGAGACAAATGTTGGAAGTCCCACATTGACTAGAGATAAGGTCAATTCATAGTATATAAGTGGGTGCAAACATCACCTTACAAGCCGATTTTGTGGGGTTGAGTTAGGCTTAAAGTCCACTTCTAACATTGTATCAGAGCTAGGTTAAAGCCTATCCTAGCGATATTTGTTGTTTGTTGGGCATATTGTTTCACCCGCTATCGGGCCTCGGCGTGACGGGGGGTGGGAGTGTTGGAAGTCCCACATCGACTAGAGATAAGGCCAATTCATAGTATATAAGTGGGTGCAAACCTCACCTTACAAGCCGGTTTTGTTGGGTTGAGTTAGGCTTAAAGTCCACTTCTAACAACAAATCATGATGACGTGGTTGATCAGAATGAATTTTCTTAAGTATGTGAAGATTTCATTTCAAACACCAAAGATTCTATAGACAGTGGAGTAGAAAAACCTTCTGGCCATATATAACATTCACTACTGAGTCAGTTTGTCGAAGAATTTAATAATACGTTTTCACCGTTACAAATTAAATATTTTATAAGGGCAAAAAAAGGAATGAGGAGGTTATGGAGGGAGTAACACTTGCATAAGCATTCAGATTGGGTTGGCTGATTCTGATTTGGGCCGCTACATTGAAATGGGCTTAAGTGTTGCGCACCGTTTTTGCTGGGCAAAGGATGCTTCTGGGTATTGCTCAAGAACAATTCATTTTCCAAATGAAGGGAGGCTCAATCATCAGAGGAAGGCGCGACTTGAAGTAAAATGAAGAGAGACCGTTGGATCGAGAAATGAAGCGCGAAGCATTAGAGGTTTCTCCCATTTCCGTTTTCCCTCTGCTTTTCTGCTGTAATTCTGGATTTGGATTGAGCAATCACGATGGTGACAGCCCGTGGTGGTCTCGATCGTGCTTTTCTCGGTGACTTTTGCTTGTAATTCCATTTTCATTTCAATGAATTTTACTTTGGTGCACTGATTTTGTCTGGTTTACATTCTAGTTCTGTTTTGGAATTCAATGCAATGTCTTTTATGCTTATAATGGTTCAGAAGTCATTTTAGATTGTTAATGCTTTGGATAGAGATAGTTGGAATCTGTTTTGGTATCTGTTGCTTTGGAAGTTAGCTCTGTGCCTCTGTTGTCTTGTGATTTAGCATCAATTTTAAATTCTGCATTTAGGTTTTAGGTGTTTACTTCAATTTCAGGTTATACACGTTGCTTTTTTATTTTTTGCATTAGTTTTATTTTCTGTTATTGTTCTGAGTTTATTTTGATGGCAAATATGTTTAGTTAGCTTTTAATTAGGTTCCTTTATTTGATTGCAAGTACTTTAGTTTATTTCATGATTTCATTTGTTGCTTATAATGTGTAATGTGTTGTTTCTACAAATTAGTTTTCATTAGGAATGTGTTTCTGGTATTGGTTAGAAACTTGAATTAGAACTTGAATTTGCTGTGGTTTGGTATAGTAAGTAGACATTTACACAATCTAAGTTCTGATTTGGAACTTAAATACACAAAGTTGGTATAACTTTATAGGATGTCTTCCTGAGTTGTAAATGAATGCTTTTCTGCACTAATCTTGCCACTTTTGATTCTCATTCACGAGTCTAATCAACAATTCTGTTTTTACTCATTTGTTTAGGTGTTTCAGGTTAGAATGTTAAACTTTGCTTTTGCTTAATGTCTTTGATTTGACCATTTCGTTTGATAGTTCTGCTGATTGGATTTTAATTTTTTTTCTTTAGATTTTGATTTCTTACTCATGGTTCTTTTCACATTAAGTTTCCAATTCATTGCATTATCCATTTACTTTCCAGGTTATATCCATTAATCCATTCTTGCATTTCATAAAGTCAGGTTTAGGATTTGTTTTAGTTTTGAATTTCCAGATTTAGGTGCTTATTCCTTTTATATAGTTAGTCATTATATTTCTAGTTCTAGGTTCTGTTATTAGGCTGATTATCAATGTTCATTAGTTTAGGACCATTTTAGTTGCATTAATTCATCATTTTAGTTTAGGTTTCTTTAGCTTAGTACATATTTTTTGATTCTTTTTTCCTTTTTAATTTCATTTGTTTACCCCACCTTGTTCAGTAGATAATTAGTAAATATATAATACAAGAATTTACTTACACTTTAAACTTAATTTTTGCTGAGTCCTTGGATTGATCCTTGGTTATCCCTATACTTCATTAGTGAGGAAACTGAGTTTGTCCTGTTTTTGCGCGATGAAAAATAGTTTAACAGTTGCACCTCCCATCGAGAACACAAACAAATCCATAACCTTTGTTCCATCTCCTTGCCTTCCTCTTCCTCCTCTCTATCATTCCCTTATGCCATTATCATCACCCTCATACTCCTTTCTGCCATTATCATCACCATGGGCTAGAGGGCCCTCCATAATGAAAGCATCGCCCTTCCTCACTCCTTTTGATGTACTTAGGATATGGTAACGTCCTCACTCCCCGACTGCGCGTCTCGTCGCCTGCATTACTTCCTACCTTAGAACTCATCGTGTTTGTAGTTTCTTCCTTCTTCAATCTGTTTCCCTAACTGGTAGTTCCATGTCCCTCCTAGTTTCCCTTATATGTCTCGGTCCTCGCCACTGTACCAAAGCTTGCCTGATATCTCCCCCATGTTTGACCACTCTTACTTGTCGTTCTGCCATTCGCCTAATGGGAGAACCCCTGCCTCCTCTACATCATGAGCCACTTCCATTGTCGTCAATAGGTCCCATTGGTTATGAGGCCTAATCTGATTTCTGAGTCCTCCTTGTAAACTAGCGAAAAAATAGCCTAAGAGTTGTTCTTCCGTCACCCCTGTGGCTTGTGCCACCAACATTTCGAATTCTTGAACATTCTCCTCTACTGTCCCCCTCTGTTGCACCGTCGCCAGCTTCTCAAAGATGGTTCCTCTGTTCCTTCCGCCAAACCTCCTCAACAGAGCTTCCGTCAATTCCTCCCAGGATGGGTTCTTGGTCTTCTTCCTCCAGAACCGAAACCAATAGCTCGCCCCCCGTTCCAAGCAAATATATTCAAGCTTCATCTTCTCCCTTTCCAAAATGTTCTGGAGATCAATGAATTTCTCAGCCTTTGAAATCCAGCTCATCAGGTCCATACCCTCGAACGTGGGTAATTCTACCCATTTCATCCAACTCCACCGAACCTCCCCTCGGTCGTCCTCCATCTCGTCCTCCAAGCTTTCTTTCTTTCACGACCTTCGTTAACCGATTCTCGGCTCTCCTCCGAACTCCTTTCCTGGTTCCTCGCTTTCCTTCCAAGAACGTGTGCGAGTTCTTGGACTTCTTGATGCACCTGTCTCATCTCGGCCTTGAATTCCTCCATTGTTGTCTCAATAGCATCAAACCGCTCCTCTACTGCATTCAGTCTTCCATCTACTCTTCCCTCCAAAGCGTTCATTTTGCCCTCCATCACTTACCGCTCCCTTGGTATCCGACAGGTTGAGCCAAACATGATAGACTTCTTTAGTCAAGAAGTCGAACAACTCTCCCCCTCTCACATACACACAAACGAAAGTAAAATAATACGTGTATTATTTCTATATATGTATGAATCAATGTACAAGATCTCATCCTAGGAAGCCCTCTCTCCCTCCATCGGAACAACAAATATTTAGTCTATACCCAAGTATACAAAAGAATTAACCAACCCCTTGTACAACACACACACCCTATCTATAAGGTTCCCCCCTTTACACACTGAATAACGGTCAAACAACCTTTCTCGCTTTCTAACTTTCTCACCCTCATCTCATTTTCTCTTTTTTCTTTCATATACCCTTAATACTCTATCAAGCACCATTTAGAAAATTGTCCCAAGAAGAATTGCAAGATAAGATAAAAAAAGGGCTTATGCTTCCGGTGTGATGAAAAGTTTGGGCCTAAGCATACTTTCAAAAATAAAGAGCTCCATATGCTGCTTATTACGGAAGAGGAAATCCAGGAGTTAGGGGAATCTGCTGCTTGCATTCATAAAGAAGTTCCAGACTTTCACCTTGAGGATAAGGTGCACCTTCATGGAGGGGGTGTTGATAGGTTTGATACAGTTTACAAAATAAAGAAAAAAGAAGGTAATTTGAACAGTTGAATACACCTCCCACCCATTGCAAACATCTAGGAAGATGCTAATGCCATCAATAAGGAGTTTCTTGCTTTTCACCTTGAGGACAAGGTGAAACTTCATTGAGGGGTATTGATAGGTTCAAGGGAAATGTTTATATTAGGAGAAATAAAAGGGATAGAGAATTATAAATGTCTGTGGGTAGGTTTTGTTGTCTCAGACTTGTATAAAGTCTGTGTACGTAGTTGTGTTTAGCAGTTTTTTAGGAGGTTTTGTAAAGGGAAGCCTAGGTAGAGTCTGGTCCTCTCGAAAGACCAGGGCTAGTGTAACAACTTGGTTTTCTGTGCTTGTTTCATTGTTGACAAAATTTGCCTGGTTTTTCTTGGTGAACATCCAATAACCTGTCTTGGAAGTCTTTACAGGTTTTAATAAATCTGGGTACCTATCACCCATCAACCACTATTGTGGCTTTTGCTATTTCCCTGCGATGTTATACACTGTATGATAGTGGCTTTTTAGCTTTTAGCAAATTATCAACACTGTTTGTAATTTGACATGCAAGTTTCTTCAAGGATCTTCAGTACACACTTGCTTTGAGAAATGACACTTCAATATTTTGCTAATTCAATTTCCAAAAAGTATTGAAGCTCTTGTTCTATTGATGGAACAAATATTTCTTCTACTTTTCAAAACAATTCTGATCATGTCCTGTTATGATAATATCACCAACATAAATTACTAGATAGAGATGTCATGTATTTTACAGATTGTAGGACTAGAATTAGAACAAGACATGGGTCAATAACAAATTACGATCATGGAATACAAGAGACATGAAAGAAAATGTTGGCAGTTGGAAAGAAAATGTTAGTATAGCCTCATTGTTGGCCATTAACTTAAGTGTATCCTTTAGCAACAAGACATGCCTTAAGCTAATCAACCTGACCAATAGGACCGACTTTTACAATGTAAATCTAATGGCAAGCAACCTGAGTTTTACATTGGGAAGATGTACTGACCCTATGTGCCATTAGCATGAAGAGTAATCATGTAGTTCACCATGGCCTTACACCACCTGCTATATAAAAGTGCCTCTTTGGACTTTTAGGACTAGGGACTGAATAGGTAGGAGGTAGAAGCACATGATGCCCCAACTGAGAAACTTTTAAATAGAATTAGGGTTATAAGTAGAACAAGTACCTTTTCTAAGATAATGGGAATATCATCACTAGGAGAAGAGTCTCGAATAACAGTAGGCATTGGAGCAAGAAATGAGTGAGTGGGAATAGCTTGGGTAGATATACAATCTCTACAATGATAAATCTGTAAGGTTTGAGAGACTACAGAAGGTGTTGTGTTGAGTGATATGAAAAGAAAGTGTTTTCAAGGGTATGGTATAAGTAAAGGGTTGGCTGTGGTTTGTCTGTACCTTGTAGATTGACATGCGAGGTTTCTTGATTGGAATCATTAGCTTTGACTTTTGTTGAATCTAATATTTTGAGCAAAGATACTTTAGAAAGTGATCCTCTTTGCTACTTTTTTAAAAATACGTAATCTGTGTAATGTAGAGACCTTACTGCTACTGTTAACGACATTGAGGTATGATGTTATTATTTGTTTAACTGGATACTTAAATATTCATTTTGCATGACAAAGTGAGATTTTGAAGCAGAAATGACCATGTATTGTTAGTATCTCAAGTTCATATTGCATAAATTTGTCAGAGACCTCCATTTGGGTTTCATTATTTTGCATTGATTTTCCTTGTATATATTAGCGAAAACACGGGTGTTGCATGCCTTTGTGTCTGCATTTTGTTCATGCTATCTTTTATTTTATTGAGTTGAAAATTTAATGTTTATATCAATATTAGTTTTATGCGTAACAGACAAAAAAAATTAGAAAGGGTTTGGATTGAGAGGAAGAGAAACATACTGGTGTCCTTACATGAATGAAAAATGAAAAGTTCAAATAGTAAGAGAGAGATGAAAGGTTGAATAAATGGGAGAGAAGTGAAGTCTTATAGTGTGAGATTACGTTTAAGAAGAGGTTACTAGTTAAGATTAGTTAAAAATGTGGACAAAAATATTGAAATATTTATGGGATGAGAGGATGTTACTTTTAAGTCAGTGATAGGACAGTTTCTCAGAGCATTTGAAATATAAATATTTGTAACATTAATATTTAGGCTTAAATGATTAGTTCCTCCCGATGTTAAGAGGTGAATTTTTGTATAATACTCGGTTTTAAAAATGAAGACATTGAGTCCCTATGTTATGAAAAGTATATGAATAAGGTCCACAAAGAAAGAACAAATTCAACAAATCATCAAAGAAAAAGCTGAACAAGAGAGAGAAAAAACGGGACAGCATAAGAGAGAAGAGAAAAAATACGACCACATCAGCATGGACTTAACGTCATTGCTGTCAACTTAACGGACAAGATCTTATTCATACAATTTTCATAACATAGGAACCCAATGTCTTCATTTATAAAACCGGATACTAAATAGAAATTCACCTCTTAACATGAGGACGAAGTAAGCATTTAAGCCTAATATTTATTAAGAGTAAGCCAGGAAAATAAATTGTGTACACTAAATGGGATACCCTATATTTGGACGCTTGAGCAAGTGCACTGGATATATTATAATGGGACCCATTTTAGAGATTTCTCAAATATCAATGGTCAGTTACAAGTTAGTAATAGTAAAGTATGAATAGTTATAATTAGGTAGAACAATTAGTGAGTAGGGATGAGAAAAATAGCCATATCTTAGAAGAAACCTGTCATGGGTATTTAGCAGAACCTGTAATGGGTATATAATGGGTTTTCTAGACAAGTACCTTTATCGACGAACACGTGTTTTCTTAAATTACCTGTATACTGAACAGGTGGGGATGTATATTATGGAACGCGCACTATTGGGTACCTACTGATAAGTGTCACAGATTAGATATATTGAGCACTTATTTTAATCTCCTTTGATGTATTATGGAGTAAAATCTCATTAAAAGTTGCATAAAATGTATATATAATTGATTTTATATCAATATGAGTGTTTTTGTGTGTTTATTTCGTAATAGAATAAGGATTGGAAAATATCAAAGCGACCAGGACCCAGTGGCCCAGCGACCAGGATGCTCTGGCCCAGCGAGTTGACCTTGCTCGCCCAGCGAGAAATCACTTATGCTTCTTCTCTTTAAAAACGCGAACCAGAGGTAGAGGCAACAGTTCTGAGGTGTGGGAACGCTGCAGACCTCTCCTAGCTCGAGTTTGGAGGCTTCCAGGATGCAGGAACACCATTTCTCACCATCCAATCCATCCGTTTTCTTCTTTCTTGCTTCCGTGATGTCTAGGAGTAGCTAAAACTCCATTTCATTGGGGTTGAAAGTAATGTATCAAAACTTTATGTAAACTTTCTGTTTTATGCTTAATCCTTGATGAATCTTTTGTTCTATGCTTGTTATTCATGCTTAATGATGGAAATCTGAGCTATTAGAGTGATTTGAATCATTGGGAAATGCTAGGATCACGGACATAGGTAGAACAACCGATAGAACTTAATTCTAGACATAGATTGAGAACTTTTGGGAATCAATAACATCGGTCTTAATGCGAATCTGAATTCTAAGGGATTAGAGTTTCTGTAAAAAGATTTAGAGCTTGTCATCTGAGGAATTAGAGACTTGTCTGCTTATGATGTTGATGCATGATTCTTGAGGAATTGAATTTGATAGTAAAGAATACTGAGTTTTGAACATGAAATTCAACCCCAATGAACCTAAACTTGACTGTTTTTACCACTTTGTATATCTGTATTTTATTCTGTATTGTGTAGAAAAATACATTTGATAATCATATTTGACGCTAAATTAGTAAACTTCCACAATTAGCAAACCAAACAAAGCTCTTGGGAAACGATATCCGGACTTACCGGTTTATTACTTGTACGATTCGGTACGCTTGCCGAACTCTCAACAAGTTTTTGGCGCCGTTGCCGGGGATTTGTTTTTGTTTTTGCCGATTGTGTGTTGTTTATCTGATTTAGTTGATTTTAGTTATCTTTTTGTTTACGTGTTTATTGTGATTGTATTTGAATATTTGTGCATAATTGTTGTCATCTGTAGACTTGTGTTTTTTTTCAAGTTTGTGTTTTGTATGAGAAGCAAAGAACAGGTTGAAAATCTGCTTTTTGATCCGGAAATTGAAAGAACTGCTAGAAGGAATAACAGTAGAAGGAGGAGACAAAGCAGAGAAGCCATAGAAACATCTGTTATTTCTGAAGAAATTCTGGACTCATCATCTGGTCAAGAAAAGGAAACAATGGAAGGAACTCACAATGGAGAAGGTTCTGGGCAAGGAAGACGTACTCTTGCAGATTATAATACTTTCTCAGGACCTCTGCACTTCAACAGTATCGCAAGACCAATGGTTAATGCTGCCAACATGGAGATGAAGCCAGCTCTTATTCATTTGGTGCAGAATAATCAGTTCCATGGATTGTCCCACGAGAATCCATACACTCACTTAGCTACTTTCATGGAGATCTATAATACAGTGAGGATTCACCAGGTTCCAGATGAAGCAATCCGACTCAGCTTATTTCCATTCTCATTGGCTGGTAATGCAAAGATGTGGCTGAATTCCTTTCCAGAGAATAGTCTGACAGTCTGGGATGATGTGGTTGCCAAGTTTCTGAATAAGTTCTTCCCTCAATCCAAAGTCAATAAGGGAAAGCAGGAAATCTCTTCTTTTCAGCAGGATAATGATGAAGCTCTAGGTCAAGCATGGGATAGATTCAAAGGCCTACTGAGAAAAACCCCTACTCATGGATTTGATGAGCCTACACTGCTAAATCTATTTCTTGGAGGGCTGAAATCTCAAACAAAGTTAATGTTAGATGCCTCAGTTGGAGGTAATATCAGATGGAAGATGCCTGAGGAAGCACATGAACTGATTGAGAATATGGCTGCAAATGATAATGAAGTTCAGAGTGAAAGAGCTCAATTTCAACAGAAAGGTGTTCTTCAACTTCAATCTCAAGATGCCTTGCTAGCTCAGAACAAGATTATGACTCAGCAACTTGAGACATTAATGAAGAAGTTATCTCAGCTACCTAAAGAGCTCCAGAATGTTTCTCAAGCCCAACATCAGATGATTCAATGCTGTGAATTATGCGGTGGAGATCACAAGAATGGTCAATGTGTACTACAAAGCATGTCTCATGAAGAAGTGAATTATATGGGAAATCAAGGTCGCCAAATGGATTTTAATCAAGGTCAAAATTTTAATCAAGGCTGGAGACCTCATCCGAGTATGGGACAAGCTAGTCCGTCCAACAGACCACCTCCACAGAACTTTCATCAACAACCTACTTTGACAGAAAGAACTTCAAAACTGGAAGAAACTCTTCAGCAGTTTATCCAAGCATCAATCTCCAACCATTAAAGTACAGAAGCCTCAATTCGTAATTTGGAGATTCAAGTGGGTCAATTAACTAAGAATTTGGAAGAAAAATCTGAGAAGAAATTTGTGGCTAACACTGAAGTTAATCCAAGGGAGGAGTGTAAAGCCATCACTACAAGGTCAGGAAGGGTGTTAGAAGAAAGAGGGCATGAGAAGAGCAAGAAAGAGATGAGGGGAAAGCTGAGAAGAGATAAAATAAGAGAGATGAGATGAGTGAAAGGGAAGAAAAAGAAAAAGAGAGAGAGGGCAGAGAAAATCAGAGAGAGAAAGAGGAAGAGAAAATGAAAGCAAAGGTGTTTGAGAAATCTCTTCCATATCCAAAGATTTTCTCTAAAAAGGAGAAGGAAAGGAAGTTCAAAAGCTTCGTTGATATCTTCAAAAATTTGGAAATCAAGATGCCATTCTCAGAAGCACTGCAATAGATGCCCTCTTATTCTAAGTTCATGAAAGAATTGCTTACCAAGAAGAAGAAGTACATTGATGAAGAAACTATTGAAGTACAGGGTCAATGTAGTGCAATCATTCAAAAGTTGCTTCCACCAAAGTCTAAATATCCTGGCAGCTTCACAATTCCATGCAACATAGGAAAGCTAGCTGTTGGAAAGGCTCTAATTGATCTGGGAGCCAGCATAAATCTGATGCCCCTTTCTATGTTTGAGAAAATTGGGGATCTGGAGATGAAATCTACACGCATGACTCTACAATTAGCAGATCGATCAATCAAGTATCCTTATGGAGTGGTAGAGGATGTGCTCATAAAGGTAGACAAATTGATATTCCCTGCAGATTTTGTCATCATGGAAATGGAGGAAGACAAAGAAGTACCTCTCATTCTGGGACGACCATTCATGAAGACAACAAAAGTCGTCATTAATATGGATGATGGAACGCTGAAACTGAAAGACAAAGATGAGGAGGTAATTTTTAATGCATTTGATGATGTGCAACAGTGTAATGAAGAAAAGGCAATTCCTGAAGCTGCAAATGAAATCATGTGTGTAAGTGATAAATCAGATGACCACCAGTTGTTGATGCAAAGCAAGGAGCCCAGATTAGGAGAGCCAATTATACTGAAAGATAAGTTGTGGGTTTTCAAAAGCAAAACCAAAGACGGAAGATTTGAAGTTGAAGCTCCTTACTCCAAGGTAACCAGAAAGATATCTAGAAAACAGTGGAAGAGTTGTTGGTGGAACAGAGGAAAGAAGCTCACCAAAATCAAAAATCCACCATGAGCTTAACAGGTGTCGAGCTAAAGACAGTAAACAAGCACTTACTGGGAGGCAACCCAGCTTTCTAACCCTTCCTTTTATGTGATGTTGTTGTTTATTTGTGTTTGAGTATGTGACTCTGATTGGTACTTAGTGGGTGTGATGAGTTCTATTATTATAGGTATTGAGTTTGGTTGTGTTTTAATGTGTTTTAATGTGTTTTGGAGATGTTATTTCTGTGTTTTTGGATTTGTAAGGAACATATACATTGGCCTGAGGACATGCCTTCATCTATGTGGGAGAGGGATTCTTAGGTACATGATGAGCAGCAGCCGGAGGCATCTTCAATTTGGAGATTATGGAATCGCAACCATGACCTCCCAGGAGTTCTAGTTTGTTTTTAATTTCGGTTATTTAATTTCTTGAAGTTTTTTATGACTTATTTTCAGTATTTGATTTGATTGAGTTGTTGTGTTAGTTTGTTGAAATAAAGAGCTTTGAATTCTTTCCATGATAATTGGCATGATTGTGAGATTGTTATTGCAGATCTGAGTTTTAGAACTTGTGCTATGATTATCTTTGAGTAGTTCTTGAATCTGATTGATTATGACCCAGAAGTTGAATAAGTGAGTGTACTGAGAAAGCTTTGAGAACAAGTGAGAAGTTGTTATTTGATGGAATCCTCCTTGATGTAGTCCTCCTTTTGTATTTTTACTTTTCCTAGCTTAGCTCTTAAGGAGCATGGGTTACTATAAATACCCAACTCCTCTCTTGTATTAGCACTTTTGAGATTAATGAGAATTAAGTTTTCTGAAATAGAAACAATTCTCTCTTGAAAGTCAGGCTAGAGAGTCCAAAGACTTCCTCTAGCCACCTTCCAAGCACCTTTCTCACTCTCATTTTCCATTTTTCCACGGTGCCTCTCTTCTCCACGCTGCCTCTCCTTCACTGCCACCTCATTAGAGCATGCGTCAGCGCTCTACCTCACATTCTTCATTCCATCAAGCCTCAGCCACAGCCATTTGCATTTCACTCTCTCAATAGCTCCTCGGCCATCAACCACATCCTCTTCACCGTTTTGCTTTGGTTTCATCACAGATTCCAGGTTCAACCTCTATTCTACCTTGCTTCCGTCATTGCAACCCTAGATCCAGGTTTTCCACCGAATCTCATCTTCTCCTCTAGGGTTTCGTCTCACTTCCTCCTTCATTTTCATTATTCCTTCATTTTTCACCGAACAAACCTTATTTCCTCCGTTCATCCTTCTTTTCCAACGTTCAATCAGTTGTTTGAACCGATTAATCGGTTTATATTGAGTCTCCTCACCCTTTGAGGGTTTCTTCGTGTCCAATTTAAGTTTTCCACTCTTCGATCTCCGTTTTCCCCTTCAATCTCGAGTTTCCTTTTCCATTCCGCTGCGTCTTCACTCGTCGGAGAAGCTTCGAGGAGTCCGAATCGAGCTCGCACAGCTTCGGTCGTCAGCTTCTCGGGCGTTCGTCCATCAAGTGGTATCAGAGCTTTGGTCGTCCACGCGTCAAAGGTAAGTATCTCTGTTTCGAACTTTGTTTCAGTTTGATTCGCTTTCTGTTTCGCGTTTGTATTTCGCATCTCTGTTGTGTTTTCTTCATTTACGTGGTGTTCATTCATCTTGTTTTGTCTCGGTTGGCTTTTGATTCTGAGCAATTTGTGCTGTTTCTTTTAATTTCTGAGTTGTTCATCATTTTCCTTCATTGTCTTGAGTGTTATGACTTGTTCTATGCCTTGAGTCATTACTTTGAATTTTATTTTCATTTTATTCGGTGAATCCAATTTGTTTGAGTCTTTTATTCTCTAAATCCATTTCTGTTTTGTCTATGTCATGTTACTTTGTTTTAATTGTCAATTAAATCTGAGTTTAACTGATTCAATTGAGTTTTTGCTTTGAGTAAGATCTGTCCATCATCATAAGCAGTGACATTCAATTGAATGAGCTTGATGACAGACTTCAACAACAGTTTTAATGTCATTTCATTTCTCTGAAGCTGTCTTGAGTTTTTGATGTTGTCCATTACATGTAATTGTATTGCACTTTTGAAATTCTGTGAGCTGAAAGTTGAATCTGCTTGTGGATAGCAAATGCACACCAATTAAGCTATGAAATGTTGCATTGAGCTTAGGTGCAAGATGCTTACAGCAGCATCAGTCTCTCTTTTGACCAGCCACACCGAACTGGTTTTTCTTTGAAGTCTGTTTTAATGTTCTTGACTATGTATCTATTCAGCTTAGTATTAGTTCATTGCTAAGCTTCTAGTTTCATCAAATTCTAGAGTCATATTAATTGTTGCTTTCAGTCATTGTAATTCTGAATACATAAGAGTTGGTGGTATACTTGAGCTATTTTAAAGCACAATTTGCTGTTTAAAAGTGAAATTCCAGTTTCTGTGATAGTTGTTGTTTTTGTGTACCCTATTCTGGTATAAACCAATTTTATTTGCCATATTCAAGGTGTTATAAGGGTCAGACTTGAGTAATTGCAGCTAGAACGAATTTCCCATTTTCGAAACCACCATGTTGTGTTTGTTTTGAGCAAAGTTGAATCAGTATAACTGAAATTTATATCTGTTTGAGTTTTATACATCATATTGAACTGTGACAAGAGCTTAAGGTCTGTGCATTTGTTTAAAAAAAAAAGCAAGTTGTGAAAAGTGTACTATACAAGTAAAAGGCAATTGGACCTGTGCAGTTCAATATAGAGGTTCCAAAATCAGAAGTGAAGAATGCTGCAATTTGAGCTGACTTAATTGAGAACTTTCTTCAAACAGTTTAGAATGTCAATACTGAAATATGGATTTTATATTCTGATTCAACTTGCTTGGGTTTTTTTTTCTTGTGTTTTTTAATCTGTTTCTAGTTCTATTCCTTAGGCTCTATTTGTTGTGCCTACCTTTATTAACTAGCCTTGTTTCTTGTTTGTCAATTGTTGGCTGTCTTGGTTTTGTCTCAGTGCACGTGTGAACTCTGATCTGCTATTCTGTAATTGAGCTTTTGTTTGCTTTCATAATATGATCTTGAGTCAATTTCTCTGCTGTGTTGTCAGTTTCATTATCTGGTGCTTACATTCTTGGTGGTTGTCTTGTATTGTCCATTACTCTGTTTAGCCTAGCCTTTTCCTGAAATGAGAAGTTTTTACACTCTGGTTTCTGGAATTTGAAAGAAGGTTTGTGTGCTTGGTAGCATCTTAGGTGGTGGTGGTCTAAAAGACTCTCAAGCCTTGAACTGCCAAGGGAGAATCTCCCTTTCAAACCTTTTCATTTATGTGCTTTAAATTTCAAAAGAGAAGCCTAAGTGTAGTGAGTTTAGTGAGGCTAACTTGGCCTAATTCCTTGGCACTTTGAAATAAAGAATTCATTGTTAATCTAACTGTTTTGTGAATGTTCATTGTGCAGGAAAAGGAGTTTGAGTGATCAAACTAGAGCAGCTGTGATTGTACTAATTTTAATCTGCTCTTGCATTCATTTTGAACCTTAATTTGTTTGTTGAATCACTGCTACTTTACCTGTTCTGATTGCATTTTGAACTTCTTCATTTTGTTGCATCAACACTGTTTTAATTGCCAATTCCTGATTACACATACTTCTGCACATACTACTGCACATTGTATTTCATTGGTTTGATCAGATTGGTCTGCTACTTTTGATTAATCTCGAACATTGTTGTCACCAGTTTGGTCCATTGATTCTGACCAGTTTAATTCACTGATTTGCTATACAGGCTATACTGGTCATTTAATTGTGAATCAACTTATTCTTCATTTTTCCTGCATTGTATCATGTGGTGGATCTACTGTTTTTGGTGTAGCTGTGTAGACCTGATTTAATTGGTGTCATATAGCTAGTGCATCAGTTACAAGAATGCAGTGTAGGATGTCTACAAGTAAAGAATGAATCTGCTGATTAGTTGAGCACGAGGAAGAACCTACAACAAAGTCCACTAAAGCCAACAACTAGAAATAACATTAATTAGGGAAGTTGCTTAGCTATATTGCTTCTGTTTGTTTAAACTGTTTGTGTTATAGCTTGCAATTTGTTGGATGTTGTGATTTGCTGAATTGGGTGTGATTTTCTTGCAGTTTATTCCTAGAGAGCAAAAGACATCTTCTTTGTGACTACATCAAGGGCACAAGACCGAGAAAAGGGAAGTGCTTACTGCCATATATATATACACATCACCTTGTGTAATCTGTTTTAGCTAAGGAAATTTTGGTTGAAGATCTGTGCATTTGCCTTTGTAGGAAACTGATTAGGAAAGACCAAGAGAATTGATAGCAGAAGCACAAAGTGGATTGTAGGACCAGGACCAGGACCGTAGCATAGTTTGCTTTCTTTGTAATTGTTTTCTTCAATTTGTTTGTAATAGGCTTGTGTTAGCCTACTGTTAGCCTTAGCTTTTGTTTTGTAAAAGGCCTTTTATAAAGTCCAAGTTCTTTGGAAGAGTCCTTGGTGCTCTTTCAAACTCTTGGCAACTTTAACTTGCTTTAATTTTAGCATAGCTAGACAGGTGAATGTGTCTTGTTAGCCAAGCTACAAGCTTCACCATAGGAGTAGAATTTAATATTGACTTGATTTGTGTATCTCGTAGGGGTCATTAGAGTCCGCTGGTTTCTTAAGTGTTTTGTTTGTTTGATTTTGTGTTCACGTTTAGGGGTGATTTAGGCTAAAAGGGATTAAACTCTAAGCCTTATCACATTAGAGTCCGAGAGTCTAGTCTTTTATTTGTGCTTAATTGTTTGTGATTGTTTGAGTTGTGTACTTTGTTTCTAAAGGTGATTTTAGTTTAAGGGGTAATTAGTTAGTAGCCTAAGACATTTCTGGCAAGGCAAGACTTGGTACTTAAGCAGCTTTTTAGCTCACCTCTCTTACCTGGGACTTGTCTAAGTGAAAGTTTTGAACCCTTTAGATTAAGAAAACTTTTAAAAACAAAGATGTCTTCTTATGGTTCATATAGGTCTTCTAGGTTAGATAATGTTGATGAAATGTTTAAACAAGCTAGGAATCTTCCATTCTTTGGTAAAGACATAGGTGCATTAACATATCTAGCTTGGGAAAAAGAAATTGATAAAATAAATCCTTGGTTTTATGAAGAGAGTTAATATTATGTCCTTAGCATATATCTCTCTAAGTTAGAAGAGCATGCAAGTGAGTGGTGGAATGAAAGACAATATCATGTTAGGAAAGGTAGAAAGTCCTCCATTCGTGATTGGCATGATTTAAAAGCTTGCATGAGAAGAAAGTTTGTGCCTTCAAGCATTAAAAGAAACCTAGAACTAATTAGGGATTCCATTAATGATGGAAAATTATTTCTTGAGAGTTTAAATGATCATGGGTTTCTTCGTAGAGAATTAGAATTTGGGGCAAGACTTAAGGAGATCAAGGATAAGAAAAGAGAAAGAGAGATTGAGAGAAAAGAAAAGGAAGAAAGGAAAGAAGAAGAGAAGAGAGAGAGAGAACAAATAGAGAAAAGAGAAGAGAGAAGAAGAGAGGAATTAAGAAGAGAAGAAGAGAGAAAAGAAGAAAAGAGAGAAAGGCAAGGAAAAGAGAAGAAAGAAAAGGAGAAATTGTTACTGATGACAAATCCTATTCTTTCAAAGACTGTGGAACCTAAAAGGGAAGGTTTCCAAATCTTTACTTCTTTTCCAATAATTGATTACTTTTCAATTTTTGACTTCTCTTTCAAACCAATTGTCATGAAAGCATTTTCAAAATATGATAATTCAAATCTTGAGTTATTGTTATCTTTAAGAAAACAATTAACTCAAGATAAAATTGAATTTGGACTTCTAAAATTTTCAAAGATTACTAATCAAAGTATTAGAAGTTCTTATTCTCTTGTTTTTAAAGAAAAATTCTTT
Organism: Vigna angularis; assembly: GCF_016808095.1. Taxonomy (NCBI): domain Eukaryota; kingdom Viridiplantae; phylum Streptophyta; class Magnoliopsida; order Fabales; family Fabaceae; genus Vigna; species Vigna angularis. The sequence goes on along the minus strand of NC_068975.1, from coordinate 8,209,459 downwards.
CTTGGATTAATATTAACCGAAGATATATTTGATGTGTATTGCAGATTCGTGTTTGATCCAGGAGGAAGAAAACTAGATCTAAAAGAATAAGGCCACTCCAAGATGGCCATGCTCCCAAAGATTGTGTGGAGCTTCTTCATAAGGCGATTGCCAGATTTGAGGACAAATCTTTTCTTAAGAGGGAGGGCATGATGGAATCCTCCTTGATGTAGTCCTCCTTTTGTATTTTTACTTTTCCTAGCTTAGCTCTTAAGGAGCATGGGTTACTATAAATACCCAACTCCTCTCTTGTATTAGCACTTTTGAGATTAATGAGAATTAAGTTTTCTGAAATAGAAACAATTCTCTCTTGAAAGTCAGGCTAGAGAGTCCAAAGACTTCCTCTAGCCACCTTCCAAGCACCTTTCTCACTCTCATTTTCCATTTTTCCACGGTGCCTCTCTTCTCCACGCTGCCTCTCCTTCACTGCCACCTCATTAGAGCATGCGTCAGCGCTCTACCTCACATTCTTCATTCCATCAAGCCTCAGCCACAGCCATTTGCATTTCACTCTCTCAATAGCTCCTCGGCCATCAACCACATCCTCTTCACCATTTTGCTTTGGTTTCATCACAGATTCCAGGTTCAACCTCTATTCTACCTTGCTTCCGTCATTGCAACCCTAGATCCAGGTTTTCCACCGAATCTCATCTTCTCCTCTAGGGTTTCGTCTCACTTCGTCCTTCATTTTCATTATTCCTTCATTTTTCACCGAACAAACCTTATTTCCTCTGTTCATCCTTCTTTTCCAACGTTCAATCAGTTGTTTGAACCGATTAATCGGTTTATATTGAGTCTCCTCACCCTTTGAGGGTTTCTTCGTGTCCAATTTAAGTTTTCCACTCTTCGATCTTCGTTTTCCCCTTCAATCTCGAGTTTCCTTTTCCATTCCTCTGCGTCTTCACTCGTCGGAGAAGCTTCGAGGAGTCCGAATCGAGCTCGCACAGCTTCGGTCGTCAGCTTCTCGGGCGTTCGTCCATCATTATTGCTATGAATTTGGTTTTTGCATAATTCTTATTAATGCAGATACATTCTGGTTTAGAAATGAGAAAGGCAATTTTTGTTGTTGTGAAATTTAACTACTTGGCCAGATGACTACCCATGTACGAATATCCATCCTTTGTTACCCTGTTTGAGCCTTGTATATATTTTTTGTGAACCCTGAGCCTATTACAGAATAATCTACCTTATCCAACACTTTAGAAGAAGAGAATAAGAAACATATTTGTCAGGATATAGGTAGAAATTAAGTTTGGGGGAAAGTTTAATCAGTTGAGTCTTAAACTGATGAAAAAAAATATATTATTGTATCATGTAAATATGAAAAAGTGTTCAAGTTAAAAGAAAAAAAAAATTCAGAAAATATGTTATGTGATGAATAAAGAGGTTGTTGATAAATAAAGTTTCAATGTTGTTATGTTCTTGTTCTCCTCTTCTTTAGTGTTGTTTTGTTTCCTTGTAAAACCATGTTTCTTCTAGCCAAGCCAAGTTATTACCTGAGAAAGACCTTTTGATTTAAACCAGAATGTGTGAATTGTGTATGAGATGACTTGCAAAAGTTGATGAAGTAGTTGATGGCAATCTGAGTGTGAATTGGAGTTGTAAACACTTGCAGGCTGAGATAAACACTGATTTAGCATATTTGTATTATTCTTTTTCTGGTTGTCTTATCATTCTGGGTTTAAGAACTTGTTTAATAAGGAAATCATAGCATTTGATCTGAATATTTGGAGATGTTGATAAAATGCTCATTTTTGTGACAAGGATTATGTGATAGAATGTCAATTGCTCCTATTTGTCTTGTTACGTTGTTATTGCTGCTTTTCATGAGGACATGAAAAAGTTCAAGTCTGGGGGTGTGATAAGTGTCACAGATTAGATATATTGAGCACTTATTTTAATCTCCTTTGATGTATTATGGAGTAAAATCTCATGAAAAGTTGCATAAAATGTATATATAATTGATTTTATATCAATATAAGTGTTTTTGTGTGTTTATTTCGTAATAGAATAAGGATTGGAAAATATCAAAGCGACCAGGACCCAGTGGCCCAGCGACCAGGACCTAGTGGCCCAGCGACCAGGATGCTCTGGCCCAGCGAGCAAGCACTGCTCGCCCAACGAGAAATCACTTATGCTTCTTCTCTTTAAAAACGCGAACCAGAGGCAGAGGCAGCAGTTCTGAGGTGTCGGAACGCTGCAGACCTCTCCCAGCTCGAGTTTGGAGGCTTCCAGGACGCAGGAACACCATTTCTCACCGTCCAATCCATCCGTTTTCTTCTTTCTTGCTTCCGTGATGTCTAAGAGTAGCTAAAACTCCATTTCATTGGGGTTGAAAGTAATGTATCAAAACTTTATGTAAACTTTCTGTTTTATGCTTAATCCTTGATGAATCTTTTGTTCTATGCTTGTTATTCATGCTTAATGATGGAAATCTGAGCTATTAGAGTGATTTGAATCATTGGGAAATGCTAGGATCATAGACATAGGTAGAACAACCGATAGAACTTAATTCTAGACATAGATTGAGAACTTTTGGGCATCAATAACATCGGTCTTAATGCGAATCTGAATTCTAAGGGATTAGAGTTTCTGTAAAAAGATTTAGAGCTTGTCATCTGAGGAATTAGAGACTTGTCTGCTTATGATGTTGATGCATGATTCTTGAGGAATTGAATTTGATAGTAAAGAATACTAAGTTTTGAACATGAAATTCAACCCCAATGAACCTAAACTTGACTGTTTTTACCACTTTGTATATCTATATTTTATTCTGTATTGTGTAGAAAAATACATTTGATAATCATATTTGACGCTAAATTAGTAAACTTCCACAATTAGCGAACCAAACAAATCTCTTGGAAAACGATATCCGGACTTGCCAGTTTATTACTTGTACGATTCGGTACGCTTGCCGAACTCTCAACACCTACCGCCCATAAAATAATATAAATACTCTTATATTGAGGTAACTAAATTAATCTTTCAATAAAATAGTTTTAACTTATTTTCTCTTTTAGGCTCTTTCAAAATTAAAGGTGGTTAGTTTGAAGTTATTGATGAGGAAAATATCAATTGAAATTTTCTAATTTTTATTTATTTGATGTAGCTTGTTAGTTTATTGGTTTAATACATCATTTGGTCCCTACTTTTGGGGGTTTTGTTCAAAATGGTCCCACCTTTTGAAAAAGTTCAGTAAGGTCCCATATTTTGGTTTAAAATGTTCAATTCGGTCCTTTTCATGGACGGCGTTAGAAACTTAACGGTGGTGGTGCCACTGTGGTGAAATGTGAGTGAGCTGTTATGTTTTCATGGTTACGTGACACTGTTTTATCAAGTAAGCTGTTGAAAAACTTTTAAAAAGAAAAAATACGTAATTTGGGTTGGTTAAAGCAAAATTAACCTTATCTAACTCTGATTTGTGCATTTCTGGGTAAAACGCTGCAAGTGGATTTAGCTAGTGATTCCTTCGTAGTGAAATTGGAACAAAGTACGTGCTTGAGGTAAGTGATCCTAATCTAGGACTAATAAGTTGCTGTTGTTGTTGTATTTGGGGGTTAGGGTTTAATTTTTGTTTGTTTGATTGACGATGATTTTGGGGGTATAACTTTGTTGGTTAAATAATGTATGTTGAATTGTTTTGTAATGCGTTGTGTATTGTGTTTTAAAAATGATTATAGTTGTCACTTGTTGGGTGGTTGAAGACAGTGAAGAAGATTGTCAGTTTTTTGGGTTTCGTAGTGGTCCCATTGTTGTTAGTTAAGTAATTTAAGTGGTCCCCGTTTGCATTTGAGTTGTAGGGATTGGGATGTCTGGGGAAAGGTTTGAGGTTGTGGTCCACCATGGTGGGACCTTGGTAAAAGAAATCCCCTTTAAGTACATAGATGGAGAGATTGTTGTGTGGGACGTTGATCCCGATAAATGGAGTTTTTTTGAAATAGTAGGTGCACTAAAAGATCTGGGGTACCTTCAAGTGAAAGAGTTATTTTACAGTGTACAACATTTGTTACATAAACTATATGATGATAGAGGAGCAATGAATATGATGAAGGTGCCAAACTTTTTAGGGAAAGTTGACTTGTATGTTGTACATGGCATGGACGAAGCAAAGGTTGTAAAAGATGATGTGAACCAAATTTTTTTACTTTGTGAAGGTGAAGCACCTGGTAGGAGTGGTGAGAGTAGTGGGGTTGTAGGTTCCCCACATATTGAGTGTGGTGATGAAGGAAATATGGATGAGGTTGAAGTGCAGAATGAGGTCGAAGAAAGAGCAGTTGAATCTGGTAAAGTAGGGGAGGTAGATATATAGACTGTAGTTCATGTGGATGTAGATGGTGGAGTGGAGATGGAAAGTGCTGCTGGATAGGAGGTGGAGTTCAGGTGGATTTATATGGTGGAGTGGAGCTAGAAAGTAATGCTGGACAGGAGGTAGAAGGTGGAGTTGAGGTAGGTAGAGATGGTGGAGTGTAGGAAGAAGATTTTGTGGACAGGGGTGAGGATGGTTTGGATAGTGATGTTGAAATTGAAGTCCATAGTAGGGATGGAGTGGACAGTGAGGTTGAAGTGGAAGTTGAAGTCCATAGTGAGGATAGAGTGGAGACTGAGGTTGAAGTTGAAGTAGACAGTGAGGATGAAGGACATATGGATCATGTTAGTGGTGATGAGTACGTGGAGGAGGCAGAAGAGGTTGGGATTGCTTTGGAGGATAGTGATGAAGAGTATAGGGCTGAACCCAGTGTTAGGGGTTTGTCAGAGGATGAATGGCATTCTGATGAGCTATTAACACCAGAAAACAGTGGTAGTGAGGACGACACTATTGGTAGACCAGAACCAGGTTTATTTTCTACATATGAGAAACAAAAGTCAATGGCAGATTACAAATGGGAAGTTGGGACTTTATTTGCAAACAAGGATGACTTTAAGGACGCAATTAGAAGTTATGTTGTGCATACTGGGAGGACTTTGAAGTTTGTTAAAAATGATAGACGTAGGGTGAGGGTTAGATGCATGGGTGGACAAGGTAAGTGTCCATGGAAAGCTTATTGTGGTTATTTGCCAACACGAAAATTTTGGAAATTAAGAAAAATAAATGATACACATAGTTGCAGTAGGCAACTCAACATCAAAATTATGAACACAAGGTTGTCAAGAAATAGACAGGTCTATATAAGACAATCCAAATTTAAAGGTTAACGACATACGTAATAAAGTATTACGTAAATGGAATACCAAAGTTTCCATCGCCAAAGCACGAAGGGCAAAATTGATGGCAACAAATCAACTTAGTGTAGACTTTAAAGAACAGTTTAGGAGAATATATGACTATGCCCATGAACTATTAAGGTCTAATCTTGAATCAACAGTTAAGGTGAAGGTAGAGAGTGTTGATGGTGAGACAATTTTTCAAAGGTTTTATGTTTGCTTCAAAGGTTGTAAGGACAACTTTGTGAGTTGTAGGCCAATTATTTTTTTAGATGGATGTTTTTTGAAAGGGCAGTATAAGGGAGAGCTGCTCACTACAATTAGAAGGGACTCAAATGACCAAATGTTTCCCATTGCATATGCGATAGTTGAAGTAGAGAACAAAGACACATGGGGTTGGTTTTTACAATTATTGATAGAAGACCTTGAAGGAAAAGAAGTGTGTGGTGGGTGCACATGGATGTCTGATCAACAAAAGGTACTTATATTCTTTACATTATTATATACATTGAACTCACTATAAATGATGTTTAAAAGCTTAATGTATTTATTCATGTGCACAGGGGTTGATGCCAGCTGTACAGGAACTTTTGCCTGGGGCAGACCAAAGATTTTGCATGAGGCACCTCTACGTAAATTTTAGAAAGAGGTTTCCTGGTCAGATTTTAAGGAGTCTCATGTGGAAGGCTGCCACTAGCACATACCCCCAGGCATGGGAGAGAGAAATGCTGAAAATAAAAGTGGTTAACATAGAAGCTTATAAATACCTAATAGCCATTCCCCCAGGTACAATTTGTTAGTACTATTCCTAGGTCAATCAGTTTTGCATGGTAGCTAATTTTGAACAGTTGTATTCATAATAGGTATTGGTCAAGGTCTCGATTCACAAGTAAAGCTGTATGTGATTCCCTTGACAACAATATTTCTGAAGCTTTCAACAGTGTTATTGTGCTTGCGAGAGGAAAACCAATAATCACAATGCTGGAGGAGATAAGACTTTATCTAATGAAACGTTGGGCCACTAATAGAAGCAAGGTCGCATCTATGGATTTCAGTATCTGCCCAAAGATAAAGAACAGGCTTATGAAAGAATCAAATTTGTCTAGATATTGGATCCCAAGGTAAAATTCTTATTTATAATCCTATCCTATCTGATTTATGGTGATGTCTTTTGTTCATTTATTGGAATGTGCTTTGCTTTTGTCAACTCGTCTGGAGGAAAGTTGTTTGAGGTTAGGCACACTGCAGCAATGACAAACAAGTTCGTAGTGGACCTTGACAGTCAACACTGTAGCTGCAAGAAGTGGATGATAAGTGGCATCCCATGTTGTCATGCAATTGCAGCAATGAACTACACCAATGAAGATCCACAAAATTTCATACCTTTTTGGTTCACAAAATCAACATATGAAGAGACATATGCCTCTATGATTTATCCTGTCAATGGCCAGTTGCTATGGGAAAGAACAAGCTATGATGATGTCCTGCCACCAATTCTTTGAAAGATGCTTGGGAGGCCAAAGAAATAAAGAAAGTTGGAGGCGTGGGAGTTAACAAAGGATGCCACCCAAATGAGTGTTGGTGGCCATAAAAAGAAATGTAGCATCTGCTGTCAAGTGGGACACAACAAAAAGAATTGCCCTTTACGTCCAGACATTACACAACCAACATGTCCCTCAACCTCACAGCAAACATGTCCCCAGTCACAGGAACCACCACAACCTACTCAGGAGTCCATTCCAAAATCAACACCACCAATCTTGAGGAAGAAGTTACAATATAGAAGAAAAGTTTAGATGTCAATTACAAACACTTTGAATGTATTTTGATGTTATAAAAACCTCCTCAACTATGTAGTATGTTGAAGTAGTTGTCTTTTGATGAACTAATTTACTTATGTATATTCACAACTAATGTGATAAACTTGTATTACTTACTTTGATTGTCATGTGATAAACTTTTATTATGTACTTTCTAGGTCCACTTTAATTATGTAGTTAAGAAAGTTCACTTATGTTAGTATATTATGGTAGAGATGTTACATGCGTTAATATCAATTTGGGACCAGAAGTTACAATTTAAAATTCAAAAGGGGACCAAATTGGACATTTTAAAATGAAAGCGGATACTAAATTGAACATTTCACATGAACACCTTCACATTACATTGACCTTCTCTGTCACATTACATGAACATTCACCTACACTTCAACATTCACATTGACCTTCTCTTTCACCTCCACATTCATATGAACATAAACGCTGACCTAGACCTTAACATAAACATTGACCCACCTACGAAGATCAACCTAAACAAACAAACATTGCTGATGAGTCAATATTTTATCAATTTCACTTAGTTTATTGTACCGAATTTAATCAGGAAATTGTGCTAAAATGTCCGATATTTTTCTGTATCTGCTAAATGAGCTTGATTTGATCAGAAATTCTAATTTCAGTTAATTTGAGTTATCTGAGTTAATTGTTTGCATTAGCAATTGCAGGAAAATTTTGGAAATACAAATTTGGACATTTAGATAAACACTTCCACACTGTGTTTAAAAGAAGCTACACTGCATTTAATTATTCTGTGTGTTGATCCGTATAACTGATGGAATATTTTCTCTTGAGATTGTAGAAGCAAAAATTTGATTTGGAACTCTTATATCTCACACGTCCACATTACACACGGTTTTGCAACCATTGCCAAGTCAACATAATGGTAAAAATGGGTTTCTGATCATAAGGTGAAAGTGGAAAATTATTGAAACACACTTATTGGTTTGCATCTCATGGCCTTAAAGAAGCCAACACAAGATGGGATCTAATTCTCTTTTAGCTAGAAGACAAGAGGCTTTGGAGAAGACACGGTCATTCACCTTTTGTTGGGACAACACATCACAACCCATAACAATTCCTTTTGCCAAGTTCATTTTGTCAAACATCAACACATGCCACCTAAATGTCACGGCCCACATAATAGAAAAGAAATGCAGATTTTTAACTCTCAGTGCTTTCCACTCTACACATAAACTTTTGACTTTTCAATTGGAGAAGACAAGCAACTCTCGGTGTGTGCTTATTGGAGGGTGCCCCTCATGGTTTTGCTAAGTTAACATTCATTGAAGAGCTTGCTATAATTGTTACAAAGCTAAAAGCTCACGGCCTTCACACAACCAAAGTAACACCCAAGCACACAGCTGGAAGCAAATACTTCATCACTTCTCAGTTGAAACTGCAAAATGAAGAATGGAATTGGTATCATGTGGAGTGTTCACGGTTTTCTCAGACATGGATTGGAAAGTAATAGCATGGCCCCATGACAACCCAAGTTGGCACACACCAAAACATCACATATGTTTGAATCAAAAGGGCCACCACTCTCGGTATTATTCTCCACTCAAGGTTTTGTGTTGGCATTTAGTTGATTCCTGGGGAGCAATTCACGTACAAAGGGAGGAACTCTATGCTGCAAGATTCTGATATCTCTGCTTTGTCCACTACACACAAGCTTTTATCCTTCCATTGGTAAAACAATTCACTGACCCAAGTAAATCCCAGCTGGAAGAAGTAGTACAAATGAGGATACAACCCTTTCATTGTATAACTCACGGTGCAGCAAAGATAAAAAACACATGGCCCATGGACAACTAAGCATTCATCAAAAATGTACGTTGGGATAAAAAGAGGGAGCAGCTACTGAAGGGAATATTATCCTCAATGAAAAAGCTTACACACGGATATGGAGAAGGGGCCACTACTAGACGGAAGAGATGGCTCATGGCTTGCTGTTTTTCCCTTTTAAAAAATGAAGAGACACACAAGAGGAGGGTGGTTACTCTCAGTCTAGACACTACACTCTTGGCTGGAGTTCTCTGCAGAAAAAGAAAATGGGTGAAGGGCAATGAGAGGAGGATGCGTTTAGCTGGCACAGAGAGGAGCTTTTGGTTGAGCTTTCATTGAGCACGGTGTCCAGTAAGCAAGGAATGGAGCTTAGCTTGAATAGGTTTTTCTTGTATCTTAATGCTTGAACCAAGAATCATTTTGTTATTCTCTACATATTGAAAAGCATTGATGGAAGAAGCTTTGTTCCTTCATTGTTAACGTTTTTATTCAATATCATCTCCACTGAGAATTGTATTTAAATGCTTGCTTGTTGCTTCTTTATTTATTTCATGAGCCTTATCGCTGCATGCACGGTCTCAATCAATATTTTCTGGGTATATATTTGTTTAATTGCCTTTAGGGAGGAATAAGTCTTTGCTTTTTCTAATATGATGAAGAGTAGAACGGTGACAGTGAGTGGTCATGAATGAAGAAGCTCATTTCATTTTATTAAAATAAAAAAGAGAGTTGTCTGGAAGGAATGGCTTATGCGGTGATGGATTAAAAAAAGAAGAAGATGGGGATTAATTGGGAGTTTGGAAGTGTCACGGTTGCTGGAAGAATGGGAGAAAAGAGAATGGTTCTTGATTTAAGTAAGGAGCTTGTTGATTTGATGGGAGTAGGTAGTGGAAGTGGTGATTCACGGTTAGAAGAAAAGATAATTGTTTTTCTTGTTTGAGAATGAAGAAGTGATTAGGTGTGGTATGGTAGGTGTACGGTGATAATTTGGAGAGAAGAAGTTTTATTCATATGCTTTGGAAAATGAAGCACATGCATAGGTGCTGGTTGGTGTGCTCGGGAATTGCTTAAGAGTAGAAGGGAGAATTCTTTTGGATGAGAATAAGAAGGTGTGCACGGAAGTGGAGTTTTTTTTTTACTGCACCGAAGAACCATACATCTAATTTGGAATTACTAGTTGCTCCAATGTTCATTACTTTATAGTATTTTAATGGAATTTATTTCAATTGAATTCTTGCTAGAAGACCAAAGCCGTGAGATACCACGTGAAGAAGCAATCAACTTTTGCATTAGAATAGAATATTGAATTTGGTTTTATGCGGAAGAATACTTTGGAGGTAATTGGTTGGATGTATGTAGGTGAAGTAGTGTGCATGGTTACGTGTAGGAAGCTTGAAGATGCATGTTAATTTCAATTCCTTTTGGTAGATGCATGTTTTACATTATAGGTTGTATTGAATTTCTTCTTTTTGCTGGTAAATTGCGTTTGGATATTTATATGTTATAGTGTTTAATTTAATGTTTTCATGTTTAGCCGGTTATGCTTGAATTCCAATTTTTAATTTATCCGCAACCTAAAACATTTTCAAACCCCCCCCCTTACGTGTTTGACCTGAGACTGAACCAAAAATTGGTCCTTGAGAGACAATCTAGGAGTCACATCCTAGCTATACTGCATTATATTGTGCAATCAAATTTGTATATGGTGCGATCCGTATCAATTGCCATAGTGTTCACTGCAATAACAACACACATAGCTCCAAGTAACAATTTTATCCTTTTCTGCAACTTTTGGACTAAAATTTTCAGCTCACATATCCTCCCCTTTGCCTGACAATTTCACCATCTCTTTCGTCATTATTTTCTTCATTACACCATTTGAAAAAGTTAAAGTGCATCCCTCTTGAAGATCCACCCTGTTATGCACCAAATAACCCAACAAAATTGGTTCTAACTCAATAATCTATGAACAAATTAATTCCAAAATAAAATGAAAAGGGTATTTAAAAAACCTTGTAATGACGACATCCCAAAATTGTCTCCCATCATTTTGTGAAGTTCTCGCCACTTTGCTCACAGCATAATCACCACATTTGCAACGAGGGATTATCCCACCTCCCCTCCAACCACCATCATTTGCGGATTGCGAATTTCTTTCCCACCCAGTTCTGGAACAAGAACAACAACCTTGAGAAGAAGCCATTAAAAAAGGGAACAACTTGCACAAACACTAATCACCCCTTTTATTAGACACAAAAACCTCAACTTCAAAGATTTTCAACAGCTCAGTTGACTTTACAATGACACGTAACCATGAAAACATAACAGCTCACTCACATTTCGCCACAGTGGCACCACCACCGTTAAGTTTCTAATGCCATCCACGAAAAGGACCGAATTGAACATTTTAAACCAAAATATGGGACCTTACTGAACTTTTTCAAAAGGTGGGACCATTTTGAACAAAACCCCCAAAAGTAGGGACCAAATGATGTATTAAACCTAGTTTATTTTACTCATATTAATGAGAAATTTTTTGACCTAAATTTATTTTTTTGGAATTTAATAGACTAATTTGCATATAAAATTATATCTTTGAACGTATGTTTTAATTTTATAATCGAAAAAGAAAATAGTATCTATTTTTAAATTCTTTGAATGCCCATATATATCTACAAATGTTTTTTAAACTCGTGGATAGTTGTCAAAGAGGACTCTCTACATGCGGTGCTGGCAGTGAACAGCTATTACCCATACCTGTTGCCATTCCAGTTCGAGTGGTAGTTAGCTAGTTAGAGACGATAGGGTATAGGTTTAGGGATCGCGATATTCTATATTTTGACATTGTAAAATTGACAACGTTTTGCCAATGACACGTGTCAATTTTGAATTGGGTTAATTTGAATAAATCTATTTAAAAAGAAAACTGATCAGAAAAGGGGTTGAGGGGTTAAAATGAGTTTATTTCAAAAGTGTCCTTGTACATGAAGTACTGTATTCATCTGAGGGTTTTCTTTTTTACTTCATCTCTTTCCATTTTGTGCATATGTTCCTAGGACGTTGATGAATCTCCTACGCCTATTTGTTCTAAGTGTGCCCTTGTCTCTCCATTTTAGGTTTTTCATCGATCTACGGTGAAGAATTAAGATCTGAACTTTGTGTGCAATGGATTCAAGCGTTGACATTGGATCTTCGAACAAGGTAAGAACTTGAATGCGTTCCCGTATTCTTATGTTGGCGTTTTTGATTGTTTTTTTGTCTGCAGACGTAAATTTTTTTGGTTTTTTTTTTCGTACCAAGAAGTATACTTATTTTTGTGCAGTTGTTCGTTCGTCATTCAATGAAAAACAAGTTTGTTGGTACATTGAAAAGCAAGTTTGTTGGTAAAGTCAATCATTTCAATTATGCCATTCAGATTGTTTTTAGAACTTATGAAAAGTGTTAAAATGAGTAGGAATGTTTTGAGCGAATTATTGATTAGATGGGTTGATGAGCGTGGTTGTTTTTGTTTCGGAGAAAGACTTGTGGAATTCAAGTCCAATTATGTATGTTTGAGTCTAGGGTTGAGTTTAGTTGGTGAGAATATTAAATTAAAGGAAAAGCAACTTTGAGAGAGTGATTGTGGCAAGTACTTTGGTGATGGAAAGCAACAATTGCAAATCATATATGATTTCCTTAAGAGAAAACACAAGAAGTTGCCTTCAACACATTTTTGTAGCTTGTACATTTTGGTTGGAATTTGTGAAGTCTTGTTTCCTAATCGTAGCAAAACTGTCTTTCCAATTATGTTTGAAATTGTTGATAGAATAAGTGATTTGGGAAATTATTGTTGGGGTCGTATAGTGTATCATTACCTATTTAGGAGTTTATGCAAAGCTTCTACAGCGTGGAATAAAGGAGAAGGTGCGAGCAATGTTTATGTGGATGGTTGTGTTTTCGTGTTGCAGGTAATTCTTGTACATTGATTGTTTGTTGCTATTGAATTCAAAATACTACTTATATCCCATGTGTTATTTTCAGGTTTGGTTTTGTGATCGTTTCATACCTTCAAGTGTTCGTGTAGAGAAGTACCCTAGACTTTTGCATTAGATCAATATAAATGTGGGAGACAAGTTCATCAAACGTGCTATGGAGAGGGGTGTGGTATGTACTTCGTTTTCCATATTATAAAAGTTTGAATGAATGAGTTTTTACAATGCTATTTTGGGTTAAATTTAAGATGCTTGATGATTATGGTGCATCAAGCAAAGAAAGCAATGAGTCCATTTTGAAAGCCTCCCTGATTACAATGGGAGAGGATTTGAAGGATGAAGATAAGGAAGGCAAAAGCAAACACAGAGAAACAATTATGACTGCTTTAGATGATCAAGATACTTTATTTGAAGAACTTGAGAAAGAGTTAATTGAATTGGAGGCTGAGTTGGTGGAAGAGAAGAATAAAGATGATGGTTCTAACAGACATGATGGTGGTTACTTCACGCCTTGTGCAGCATATGACTTTGACAATGACTATGCAACGGAGGGAGGAGTCTCAAACTTTGAGAAGCATGAAAGTGTTATGAAGGACAAAGGACGTCGTAAGCGTTACAAAAGTAGACTTTGTAGAACTCCATACACTAGATATAGTCCGAAACTGAATTGATTTGTGTAATTAGTTAGCAGTGTTATATTGTTATATGTTATAATGTATGGATCCTTTTTAAGTGTATGATCAAAAATTTAATGAATGTTATTGAAGACATTGGTTAATGCAATTGTGTACGTTATGTTCGTTTGATTTGTCGTAGTGTAGTATTATTATGGATTTATCTTGAATGTGTTTGGAGAAGCCAATGTGGTGGCTGAGGTAGGACACAAAAACGTCATAATTAATTATCAGGGGAAATAGTCATTTCTGTACACAAAGTCAGACCGTGCTCCCCCGCTATGGTCACGGGGCTCCCCACACATGGTTGGGGGTCCTCCTTGCACTGTTCTTGACCTTTGGTCAGTCGATGGAGGGTGTGTGCCAACGTTGAGTGTGACCCCATCAACTTGTTCGTTGTTTGGAAATCCTCTTGTGTTGGGGAAGGTCCCCCTAAGGGTGGGTGGGCAAACGAGGAGTGTAATCGATTACAAAATCCTCGTAATCGATTACCAGGTGAAATAGTCAATTCTGAACACAAAGTCAGACCACGCTTCCCACACACGATTGGGGGTTCTCCTTGCATTGTTCTTGACCTTTGGTCAATGGATGCAAGGTGTGTGCCGTGGTTGAGTGTGACCCCATCAACTTTTCCATTGTTTGGAAATCCCCTTGTGTTGGGGAAGGCCCCCCTAAGGATGGTTGGGCAAATGAGGAGTGTAATCGATTACAAAATCCTCGTAATCGATTACTAGGGGAAATAGTCATTTCTGAACACAAAGTCAGACCTTGCTCCCTCGCTGTGGTCACGGCGCTCCCCACACATGGTTGGGGGTCCTCCTTGCACTGTTCTTGACCTTTGGTTAGTGGATGCAGGGTGTGTGCCATGGTTGAGTGTGACCCCATCAACTTGTCCGTTGTTTTGAAATCCCCTTGTGTTGGGGAAGGCCCTCCTAAGGGTGGCTGGGCAAATGAGGAGTGTAATCAATTAGAAAATCCTCGTAATCGATTACTAGGGGAAATAGTCATTTCTGAACACAAAGTCAGACTGTGCTCCCCCGTTGTGGTCACGGCGCTCCCCACACATGGTTACTAGGATCCCCAAGAATATGTTCGATAAGTGGTCATTGTGTGTGTTGGAGTAATTAGTAATGAAAAAATCATTGATTAATTAAAAGACAGTTCATTATATTACCAACGATACAATAAAAATAAGTTTAACGACAAAATGACAAGTTCTTGAAATAGAAAGATTACATAAATTTGTAGAAAGATATCCTATCTACGAAAATGGATGTTCATCAAAGCGATTGCGGATGTTGTTGAGGTTGCTTTCCAAGTTTCGAACATGATTTTCAATTGCGTCAAATTTCTCGGCCACGAACATTCGGAGGTCTTTGATTTCGTTCATAACCTCAATCAATGTGATATAAGCTGTGTGTTCTGGATTTTCAGATTGTTGTCCTACTTGGTCTTCTTCATTACCAACTTCTGCTTAAGCATTGACAACTTCTTTTTCTTGATTTCCAACGTTTTCTTTGTGAACCCATATTCCATCATCATTTTTATGATAACCAAACGAAGAAATAACTTCTAAACCAATCCTCTGTTTAAGTTTAACTTGGGTAAAAGGATCAGTGTCTGTAGGCACACCAAAGTGTTCCATGAATATCGTCATTAAATGTGGATATGGTAGTTGGGCGTTGTCCCTTAAAGCCCTTTTCATCCTGTGTCGAACGACATGCCCCCAGTTAATCTAAATAGAATTGAAAAGTTCCCAGAGGAACATCATGTCCTCTTCGGTTGCTTGTGCAACATTGGTTGTACGAGGAACTAAGATACGACAAATAACATAATGAAGAATTCTACTCTGCACCTTTATATTCCCGGCAAGTATTCTACTATGTATGTTTGCATTAGGTTTACAAATCAATTCCCTAGCACTAATTGAATTTTATTGGTCCTTCCACTCATCAACAATATTTCCTTCATACAAAACCCCAATAGAAGGGATCGTTGTCAGTTCATGAAAAAGAGAAGGGGTTATTTTAATTTTTACCTTTTTGACTTCGCTACGAATGACTCCAAAATCCGAGATTTGCATATTACAGTAGAAAACTCTAACTAATTCGGGATGGAAATGACGTCTGTAGGACACAAAATCCTTCAGACCCGCAGTTGTCAAGATGTTGTAGAATTTGAAATTACTATCCTCGAAGAATTCCTCAGCTAGATACTTCCCTTCAAGAATTGGACACTCAAAAAAGTGGGAAGCGAACCTTTCAAATTGGTCATCAGTGGAGAAGAGATCATTACTTGTTGGTGGTGTTGACGGTTGAGGGGATGGTTGTGGGCTGCGTCGAGGGCGACGCCCTCCCTTTGTTGACGAAGCCCTATGCTTTTGCGATGGACGATCTGCCATTAGATGTACAGTTGCTGTAAGACCCATAAAAAATATATATATATATATATATTTCTAATAGTAATTTTTAGCATTTTATTAGTAATAATAATTTTAATGGATAGAAAAATGTAAATTTTTGGATATAAAATTATAGTAATTCTAGAGGGAGAGCTTCAAAATTTTGATAACTTATTTAGGATTTTTTTAGAAAAGTGAATAGTGAATAGTAAATAGTAAATAGTAAATAGTAAATAGTAAATAGTGAATAGTGAATGGTTAAAAAAAAAATTATTAAAATAAATTGTGGAAGAGAACACTCCACGTAGAATTAATCATTCAGAGATAAGAATGGTGAATAAAAAATAATTTTTGAATAGTAAAAATGAATAGTAAAAGTGAATAGTAAAAATGAATAGTAAAAATGAATAGTAAATTTTTTGGCTATAAATAGCCAAGGGGGGAGGCTGAAGATTTACACCAAAATTCTAGAGAAATTGTGAGAGAAGAGAGTTGGAGGAAATTCTAGTTGAAGAGGGGAAATTCTAAAAGTTTCCGGAGAACGGTTTGAGAAGAGGAAATTAAGTCTGGAATAGAGGTAAGAGGAGCTAACTTTGAGTAATTCCTTTTATATTATCTTGAGTCTTGAATATGCTATATTTTGCTTTTGTTTGATCTTAAATCTTGAATATGGAATATTTTGTTTATGTATGATCTTGAATTTAAATGAGAGTATGTTTTTGTGTTGATATCCGAGTGTGATAGTTGTAAATTGTGATGTTGAATATGTTATGCCATTTGTATGTTATTAGTTGTTTATTTTTGTAATTTGGAAGGATTAGAAATTGTCTAACCGGCTCTGCCAGATTCAATTTCTTGTTTCCCCAAACATTTTATTGTTTTCCTTATTTATTTTCATTGTAGTTTGGAAGGATTAGAAATTGTCTAACCGGCTCTGCCAGATTCAATTTCTTGATTTCCCAAATTTTTTTATTTCTTTCCTTACTTATTTTATTACATTTTTGGAAGGATTAGAAGTTGTCTAACCGGCTCTGCCAGATTCAACTTCTTGTTTCCCCAAACTATTTATTGCTTTACTTATTTATTTTATTGCAATCTTTGGAAGGATTAGAAGTTGTCTAACCGGCTCTGCCAGATTCAACTTCTTATTTCCCCAGACATGTATTGTTCTTGTTATTTAATTATATCGTATTGTTGGATGGATTAGAAGTTGTCTAACCGGCTCTGCCAGATTCAACTTCTTATTTCCCCAAACATGTATTGTTCTTGTTATTTAATTATATTGTATTGTTGGATGGATTAGAAGTTGTCTAACCGGCTCTGCCAGATTCAACTTCTTGTTTCCCCATAAAATTTTATATTAAGATTATTTTTATGATTGTCAAATATTGTATTCTTCTATGACCATTTATAGTAATATTTTATTATTGTTAATTATTTATAATTATCTTGTATGAATTCTATTATGGATGTTTATTGTGATGAATTTATTGAATGAGTTTGTTGGCTGAAATTGATCTTGTTGGAAGGTTTGGAGAAAAGGTTCTGTAATAACTTGTATATGGGTATTAAACATACAGATACTGTTTGAGGTTGTTGTGAGAGAAAGTAAAATATTAAAATTAGGTATTTTAGATTTAGAGCATAAGAGAACAAGGTAGATAAATTAAATAAATAAATTGTAAATTATTAAGGGCCTCCCTTTGTTGGTAGGATAGAGGAACCTTAAAAACCTGAGTTGGCACATCCCTGATCATAGAGCAGCCCTGGCCTGGTCCAGTCAGTTGTGACGAGTCATATGTGCTGGCGTCGAAGGTGAGTTTGATGCGTTCAGACATCTGGGTCCTCTCCGGTGACCAATTGGGGTAAAGAAAGATCTCTAATAGGATGAAAATAAAATAAAATAAGTCAATTGTAGATGCATAACGTTATCATGGTAAAAACTTCATATATATTTTATTTGTTATTACATTGAGCCCAGACTTTATTATGTAGTTCCTAAGATATGTTGATATATTTTTATTGATCCATAATCTTTGTTTGGTGAAAATATGTTGAGTTATACTCGTTATGGGCAAAATGAGTTTATAATATGAAGCATGATATTTGGCAATATGTTTAATTTATTGATACCAAAACGGGTTATTATGAATTCATGATTAAAGAATGAACATGATTGAGTTAGGTGGATAAGAGGGTATGAATTGTTGGTTTTATGAAATGTTGGGGTGGATATGAGAAATTCATTACTTATGAAATGATGTTACTACCGGGAGTAGTATGATCGAGTTATACCATGAGAGTTTGGTATGAACAAAGTAACATTGAGGTTTATAGAAGCAGGCGGAGAGGGGTCTGACCATAAGGCTTCAGAAAGTAAGACATAGTATATAAGTGAGGCTTAAGGAAGCAGGCAGAGAGCGGTCTGACCATAAGGCTTCATGAGTAAGCATGGTACACTTGTAAGATTTATGGGAATGAGGAAGATGATCTTGATAATGATGAATTAATGACATCGGAATAATGATATTTTATCAATTGCAAAAATACATGATTATAATATTTTTATTACAAGTTTAATGATTTTATGATATGGTTGGCTTACCCTTATTTGTTTGTACTATGATCATATAACTCATGTTATATGTGATTAGATAATGTTGCAAATGCGGTTGAAAAAGCTTAGAGATGAGAGAGATGCGGGGAAAAACTTTCAGGAATTTTTGTAAAAAGAATAAATTTGTATTGGGAAGATTATGTTGTGTAAAACTTATAAGTTGAAATTTCAATGGTGAAGACTATATTGTTTAAAGTTTGTATGTTTGGTATTGTACTTTGGAGTAATTGAAATAAAGTTTGATTGTTTATATGAGATATTAAATTAATTTAGTCTCTACTATCAGTAATACCCTTTAAAATATTATGGTGTTACAGTTGCGGTGATGATACGATCAGGGAGGTTAGATGGGTTGTAGTGAAATAGGGTTTTGAAATGGGAGAAAATTACAACTGTTTTTTTTAAGGGTGAGAGGGACGCAACTATTATTGGGTGGTGGGTGGGTGGGTGACGTAGTGGGTTTAATTTCATAAGATTTTCTGGATTTAAAAATGTTGACGATTTACCTAGTAACAATAATCGATTACAATAGGACTGTAATCAATTACAAGTTACAAATAAAAAATTACTACTTCCAGTGGATGTGGTTGTCTTTTTAAATAACTGCACTATGTACATTTACTACATCACCTTTGTAACATGAGGTAAAATGAAAAGCCATATTTACAAGAGGATATCAAATCATGGAATTAGTTCAATATAATATTTTGGTCACCAATACAATGATAGATTAAAGTTTTGAACTTCAAAAAAATCATATACATCAACAATGGGGATGATCTAGATTGTTATGAACAACAGATAACAATGACATGAACCCATTTGGAGTCCCTTCATGTAGTTCAGGTACTTGATGCGTATGCTGCGTTAGTCTTGCATGCTGATCAACCTCTTGGGATTCTGTTACATTAGATGTTGTTGTTTCTTGATGAGACAAATTAAAAAATCAGATTAAATTTAATACAAATAATTCACATCTCAATAATATATTAATTTAAATAACTCACATTCTGATGTAATGATTTTGTTGAAGTATATTTCCTTGAACCGCTTTTCCTTTTCTTAGTAATTGTTTCAACGGTTGACGTCAATCTGTTAGTTCTCGGTCGGCCTTTTCGCTGGACCAGTACAAGACTACGGACAAGTACATCACTACTACCACAAGTATTGTGCGATGGTGTATCGGTCACAGGATTCTTATACCTTAGTTCTCCATCATAGCTGATGATGTTATTTTTCAAACATCCCGTCAATCCAAACTTTTTAGCCAGACAATTCAATTCATTTTCCAAATGAACGAATGCAGATTCAGATTCACAAACAACCCTTAGCTATGTCATAGAATCGCTTACACAATGACTGGTATCTTTGTATTTTTGGTTCCTGATGCAAACAACTATACGCTGCTCTAATCAGTGTGTGCCTTCTACGGATATTTCTGCTCCAACGTCGGAGAACATATTTTGACAGAACATTGTGTACATCCTCTTGACCGAGAACCAACAACGAATGCCAGCAAATTATACCTTTAAAGTCAAACAATAGGCAAGAGCAGTTAATATCCTTTGTAAGGGGATGAAATTGCACATTGTAGTATTTGTCTGCACATTTTCCATCCCACATGCACTCCTCTTTAATTGTGTACTTGTTCAAAACACCTTCAGTGATTTTGTGCTTGATAAAACAATTCATCCTTGACCGGAACTCAGTTTGGACTTCCTCAAATTTAGCATGTGTGTATTCGTTTTGGAATTGTCTCTCAATTGGACATTGAGACCCACATGTGACCGTTGTATTCAGGGAGGAGAAGTCAGCTTCTGTTTCTTTTTGTGCCTTCACTTTAAGAGCATTGTCGTATTGAACCACAAATTGTTGTAGTATGGTACTGGAATGGATAAATGCATCAAAAAAAGCATTCATTCCCTCACTTCTTTAAGTAACACGTTACCCATATTTTTCTCTCCTCATACAAAGTATATAGCCAATCATTGTTTTGTAAGCCATGTGTGTAAATTATATGTTCCGATCCATGCTCAAAGGACGTTGCACTAGCATAGTCATAAACAAGCTCTTAAGATCACTTTTGATAGCCACATAATTTTTAAAACCTTGTAACTTTTCTGGTATTTTTTTCATTATGTGCCATAAACACCACCTGTGCCTTGTTTTGGGAAACACTTCTTCAATTGCTTTTGCCATAGCCCTACATTGGTTGGTTACTATACCCAGTGGGGCCTTGTTACACATGCATCTTAGTCAACAATTGAATAGCCATATAAATGAAGCAGTGTCCTCTGAAGAAAGCAATCTACATCCAAGTAGGATGGATTGTCCATGATGGTTTACTCCTACGAAGGGTGCAAAAGACATGTCGTACTTGTTCGTTAAGTATGTGGTGTCGAAGGACGAACATCACCAAATCTCGCTCCACAAATTGCATATTTTCAAATCCACCTGATTTGCCTACGATGCTAAGGAAACTCTTATTGATCCGTACACCAGCATCGTCATTGACCTCTAATGTGTGCTTGGCATGCATGTTCAATTTTCTATTTGCACGGATTAGATTGGACCTTTTTGGACAAAGGTCATGACTGTGTTGTAGAACAACAGTCCATATAATCCATTTTTCATTTTTTCTTGCAATGGTTATTCCAGTTGGACATTGTTTTTTCTGATTGGGGAGAATTTTGACTTTCGGTCGAATTGAAGAAACATATTTACCTTCCCTTGAACAAACCAACCTGAAGTAGTACACTTCGTTTTTATCATTCTTTTTTGAAGTTCTTGTTCGTACACCAAAACCACATCTCATCTTGTACTGTTCATAAAATTTCTTCGCTTCCTCCATTGTGTCAAAAGACATGTGCAAACTTGGTTCCAAGTTCAGACAACTGTCATCAACGATATTTAATTCCTGAACAATTTCATCCTCCACATTGTCCAAGTTTAAATAATTGGCCATAACAATGTTGTACTACCTGTTCGTCGTTAACAATAACTACATAAACTTATATGTTTTTTTAATAAATAACAAAACAAACATTTCATTCTAAACTAATAATCAAAACAGTTATTCATCTACGAAACACAATCCCAACATTATTCAATGTAAAAATTATTAATTCACAGGTTCATTGTGTACATATTAATTAGTAAAGAAATTGTTAACAAGGATACACATCATATGTATATTATTTTCAAAATAAAAATAAAAACTTCACAATAAAGGCTTAATATGTATATGTACTAGGGAACAAGTTGAACGAATTAACTCTCTCCTTCAATGAAGTTGTTGTGCTTCCCACCACCTTGGAAAGAGGGCCTTCAATGTGTTCTTTAAATGAGAGCAAAGAATTAAAAATGAGAGAACACGTCCAACATTGAAAGATGTAGCAAATGGAAATCAGAAGCAACCAATTAATTTGATTATTAAAGTTCCACCATTTAATGGAATATGACAAAAAGTACGTAACGTTTTCCAAAAAGAAGAGTGTAGCAGTGAATTTCCAATCCCACATTAAATGCACCTTACAAGGATGAAGGAAAAACTTTTGCTGAGGCACGGGGAAGTGGGAGTACCCTTTTGGCAGAGTCATCATTTGAGCTCCCCTCATAATTGATTGGGTAACTTTTGCAGAAAAATAATAATACTTTAATTCACAACACATTAATACATTGTCTTACGTGTTGCCCTGTGCAGTCAAGTGAATTTAATATGTCAAAAAATTCAATTTCTTGTGTTGTGGAAAACAAAAGAGGTTATCAATTTGTAGACCTTATATATGCCATAGTTTGTACTTCAAAAGTTCACTCTCACTGTCAGTTTGGTTGCAGACACAATCTTTATTTCATTCTTCTTTTACATTCACATAACATGGAAGCATGGGAAGGACTAGTAGTGGATGAAGACGTCCTTGAATCATTTCTGAAGAAATGTGATGCGTCTACATCATTGATTCCTGGTCCTGCTAGGAATGTTCAAGCAACATTCATTAATAGGATAAGTGATGATCAACATACCACCCAACAATTTGCTAAAGAAGTTGCTCAAGCAATGTATGACAGAGATTTCAACTCCAATGCCTGGAAATGGGCTGAGATGTTCGTCCAACACCATGGTCTGTAATTCTATAAACTTACAAATTTGCTTTGACAAAAACATTTTGTGTGTATTGATGCACTCTCAAATGCAGAGCTCGTGCCAGATGGGGATATGAAAAACGTGAATCAGCTACAATCAGCAAAATCAGTGGCAAGACTGCCACTTGTTGCTTGTCTTATCAAAGAGTGTAAGTCGAATGGTCTGGGAGATATGCAACTCACTTTAAAGGTAATGATTCCTTAGATTAAGGGTTTGAAAAACAAAATCACTTCACTTTTTTAAGTTAAGTATTGTGTCATATACTTTGAGCAAGACCCCAGTGCTACCATGAAGGCCTCATTACATAGGAAAGTTCTTCAAGATCCACAATTCGGGCCACACATCGGAGGTGGCTGCGTTTTGTTACTTAACCTTGTAACCCATCTTACTACAATTTTATTTTGTTGTCAGAATTGATTTTTATGTCTTATTCAACTAATGTTTTCGTTTTACATTCAGGTTGCTATATTCGGTGCATTTGGCAGAACACATTACCTAAACATTGTCCTTCGCAATGTAGTTAAGGTCTTTGTCGTAGACGTTTGCCCTCCTACAAAGCAACTGTTAGAGGGTACATCCAAACCTGTCATTCGTCAACCTGTGACGGAAGAAGAGACGATGTCTGAAATCATGCGAAAGTTAGTTAATCAAGCTCATAAACCATCAACTTCCAAAAAACCAGACAACAATACTGAACAAAACCCTACGCCAACGAATTCATTACTCAATCATATTGTATGCTGCGTATTTTCTCATCCAGGTTGATTTCAACAACTTATGTATTACTAAACTAATTTCAATTAGTAGTTCAACTTTTTCTATGGATTAATGTAATATGTAGTGTGATGATTTTATATTCAGTTATGATCAATGTTTTATTTTGTACTGCCACATATTTCAATGTTTGTCTTATTGTCATTGTCAATGAAGTACAACTTTTAAAACTTAAACACATTTTGAATCTCCAACCAATACAAACAACTAAAAAAACATCATGGGGAGCGCTTCGGCCACATCAGGGGAGTGCAGTTAAGCTTTTAGTACAAAATACTCATTATCCCCTAGTAATCGATTACGCTCTATATGTAATTGATTATAGCTTGTCCAACTTGCACCAATTAACATCAGGCACTCCAACTGGCCTTCACCTCACCCACAACGTCCGTCGAAGGTTCCCCCTGTAAGGGCACACCTCTTTGTCACCGGGATGACCCAGACATCCCACCACGTCACACTCAAACTGCACAAACCCACAAACACACCTGACTTGGGGAGTGTGATAATGACATATTTTACCATGATTTCAGTGTTGAATTGAGAAAAATATCAACTCTTTCTTACCTTTTTGCCTTGTAAATCCTACTTTTCTTTTAGTTTCTTAAGTGGTTGCATCTTAAACTTTAATGATTCAATTTCATCACTAATCCGCATTGTTTAGTATGTTTTGGTCATTGACATCCAAGCTTGTATGCCAAACTGAAGAACTAAAGAACCATATGAGCAAGAATGAAGGTAAAAGAAGAAGTTTTGAAAGCAAAGATAAATGCTGAAGCTGGGGTGCGGCTGACGTGCAGTTGAGCCCCATTCGTCTAGACTTGCTGAGGTGCAGCTGGCGTGCAACTAAGCGCTAGCTCTCTGGAATGCTGTCGCTGGGGTGTAGCTGGCGTGCAGCTGAGTGCCAGCTCTCTAGAATGCTGTCGCTGGGGTGCAGCTAGCGTGCAGCTGAGCGCTCTGTTACTGGAATGTTGTCGCTAGGGTGCAGCTGAGCGGTGACGGTGCTGATGTGGCAAATTTGGTCTATTTAGGGCTGAAACTCGAAGGGATTTGGATCTTTTGCTGCCCAAACACGATTTCTCTCATTTGGAGCTCTTGGAGGCAGGCTAGGAGCTGTGGGAACAGTCCTTTTTCACTCTTGGGTCTTCTTCCTTCTTCCATTTCCACCATTGTTGTAAGCTCAAGCTCTCTATTCATGAAGAACTAGTTTCATTATTGTTGGGGAATTGATGTAGCCACTGAACTTTAATGTAAACTATTATGTTTTGAATGAATATATGCCTCTTTGATTGATTGTTAGTGTTTAATTCCTTTTCTTAATGCTTGTTGTGAAGTTGCTACCCATGGCATGATTTTAGGGTTTGCTTGATATTGGGAAATGTTGGGTAAATCTTGACTTGGATTAAACACCTAAAGGAAATAGTATCTATGGATAGAACTAGGACCTTTGGTTGTCTTAAATCTCAATTCTTAATGCGGAAATAATTGTTAGGTTTTCCAAGGGATTGGAGCCTAATAAGGAGTCTAGGCTCTCTCTACCATTAAAATAATTTTTAAAGTACATTATAAAAAATACCATGCTTTTGTCAATCCGAGCACGCCCTTTGATACCACTACCAAGTGAGTCAATCACAAAAAACTCAAACGTGTAAACTTTTATGGCATAGCACCACCAATGATTATCACTTAGAAATGGGATGAAAACCTTAAAGTTCCAAAAAAAACTAAAAATTGTAAACAATTTATAAACCAAATAAAAAACCAACATGGTACGTACAAATCAAAACTTACTCACCCAATCGACAGACAATATGTCAAGCAGTTCAATTAGATCACCAGGAAAATACGTTTCATAATCGTTAAGTTGCAACACATGTTGATTGGTTGGGCGTCTCCTATACTCATGCTGCATATGGTTCTACAATCAAAAATACTAACAAATTCAAAAACCATACTACAATTCAATTGTTACACAACAAAGCTATGTTTGTAAAATATTTCTTTTACCCCAAACAATGGACTAAATACAATCCTCTTCACTACTCCAGACAACCTTTTCTCAAAATACATAAAAATTAATGATGCAAAAAAAAAAAACCACCTGCAAATAAAACAATCAAATTTATCGACATCAATTACAAGCTTCTACCTTCAACAATATCATAATTCATTCATATCACGAAAGTGAATAATCACCAAGTTGTCTACATATTGCCTCGGACCTAAAGACTCACATTCAAGTGTGCTCAATGGTTGACCACATATTTCAGCAACAAAGTTGTAAACACAACAATAAAAAATCGCATACTGTTGAAAAATTTAGGAACACCGAAAAACGGTGCCACAAACTTGTTTTTCCCTCGGCAAGTGTGACCGAATCGTAGCAAGTAATAAATCTTGGTAAGACCAAGTATCGTTTCCCAAGAGACTCAAGGCCTAGAGATCTATGTGATTAATCAATTAATTAAGACTTGAAAGAAACAAAGTATTTTGTGTTTAGAATGCAAAAGACAAAAAATTAAATATGAATGCATATGAATATGATCAATGGCAAAAAGAAAAAAATGTGTGAGTTGATTTATATGGATGAATATGTTGTTGGGGTTTATCAAGTACATCTTTTCCACTCTCTTGTATTTAGGAATTCGTCAATCTTTTCAATAATGTTAATGTCACTTTCTAATTTACCTTAAACCCAATCTCTCGGTGAAAAAGGCCTAATCATCATTACTAGTTTACAATCTCTTGTCTCCCTAGCAATCAATCATGCATTATAGTGAACAGAAGCTTAAAGGCAACCAACTATCATACTCTTATCTCTAGATTGGTAATATACTTTTGGGAGAGATTCCCCAGTTCTAGACTTCCCCATACGTCTCCGTATCGACAAAATCAATGATCATGACATCGAATGAGTTAAACTATGCATGCTATGAGCAAAGAGGAAAAACCCTAACAAATAATGAAAAGAAAGCATGTATCATATAAATGATCTTGAAGAACACAATTCCATACAAGAGAGTTTCTAAAGATTTACATTGATTCCCCAACAACAATGAAAACTTAGTTCCCATATTCATGGTGAAACTAGATGAAAAACAATGGAAGAATGAAAGATAAAACCCGTGAAAGCTGAGAAAGGAGCCTGAGCATCCAAAATCCTCCTCCAAGGGGTGAAAAGAGAGTGATAGAGCTTCGTGATTGCCAAAGATACAAACCCTAAAACGTCCTAGATCTTATATACTATTCTAAAAAGATACAAAAATCAAGCCCAAGCCCAAAATAGTGCACAACGGTTCTTCACCTCAACGGCAAAGTTGCCCCTCAACGATTTTGACGTGATCTGGAAAGTGGCGCTGAGGGGGAAAACGCCCCTCAGCGGTGCCACCGCTCAGGGGGAAAATGCCCCTCAGCGGTACTTGCGGCATCTCCCTTTCATGCATTGCTTGTGCCTTTTCTGATTCCTTCTCTTTCCCTTTTCACTTCTTTCATCAATTTCATCTAAAAACCTGCAAAAATAAGAGAATCAAGCATAAAACCTGTCCAACTCCATTATATCTAAGAATTCAACAAAATCATGAGTTGAAGCTAATTTCTAAGGCATAAAGGTTGTAATTGAAGTCAATTTTAGGTATGAAAATAACAGTTTTTCAACTGTTATCACATACCAAGATCATTCTTAATTAAAAAAAAAGAAAGCAATATTATATTACCTCCATTCAATTCCTTTTGCGGATACAACCATGTACAATATATCTAAATCAATCGTCGTTCTAGGATCACCAACTAAAGTACGCAAAGGCCGTATAGAGATCGGTTCAACAATAGCATCTCCATCGTCTTCAACAATGTCAATCACGACTGTGGGATGCTCAAGGGTTGCACATAAAGGTTCATAATCCCCTTCACTTACAGCTTCATCATCCTCTTCACCTACATCTACTTGACCTACACCTCCTTCACCAACACCTACTTCATCTACTTCCTCTGCAGGTTGTCGATGTACTTCACCAACACCTACTTTATCCACTTCATCGGTAGGTTGTTCATGAACTTCACCTACACCTCCTTCATCCGCTTCACCTATATCTCCTTCATCCTTCACCTACACCTTCTGCTTCGTTTTCACCTACAACTTTGTCACAATTGCCCCCTGCAAGTTCTGCATCTTTTCCACCAACAAATTCTTCACATTTTCCACCTACTAGTTCTTCATACCCTGTAGGTTCCTCATATACTTCATGTAAACCTTTTTCATGCACTGCATGATCACCACCTTCGTCATTCCCCTCAACATCATCATCAGCTTGTTGACTCGAAGGATCTTCTTCAATCTTTCTAAGCTTACCAAGTTCCTTTCGAACACCCTTAATTTTTTCTCTTAGCCTTTTTATCTTCATGTTGTTTCTTCCTATTTTTTCCTCAACTTCTGATTCCCATCTTTCATCACCGTCATTCTCATATTGGTCTGCTGCAGCCCTGCTACATTCAGGCCTTGCTCCATCATCCATATGGAAAGCAGCACGTATGAGCGGCTGCTGACAATCATAGTCACTAAGGTACCAATCAAATTGTATCTATATCATTGAAAACAAAATCAATATCACAACAATAAAGACTCAAACATTTTAATAAACTTACCACGCTTGTCTTGAACAAAACATCTATTGCTTTCGTCCTTAAGTGGAACGAGCGAAATTGAGTCACACGCGGGAATATCTTATGAGAACTATGATGATGCAAAGAAAGGCGTTCAAAAGCCCATATCTACAATGTCACAAATACAATTTTTCATTATAAGTAGGACAATCACTTAAATAAACACAACAAAAATAAACAACACATCATCATAGTACCTGTAACACAGCAGCATTGCCACTTATACTCAAGGAGTCTGCAATCACTCCAGAAAGTATTATCTTACTACATCTGTTTAGACTCCTTACAAGATATTTATGGACAACACTGCCCCAAACATAATCAGATAACCTATCTAAATCATCTAATACTAAACAAGGCATGTTAGAAACAACCCTTGACTTCCTAGGAAAATAAAATACCAAAAAACAAACTAATATATACAAACGACATATGACATCTACCTCAATAGATTCATTAAACACAAGCCCATCAAACTTATTCATCAGGTCCTTCAAAGTCGTTGTTTTAGGATTGAACATCTCACCTACTTTACCAACTACAGATTCTTCGAACGGCACATCCAAACTGCCTACTCCTAAACCTAAAGTCATCAAAACATCAACCGCTTTGAATGGCAGTAGATGTTGGCTAGCTCTAAATGATTCATGGTGCCCAACCCATCTACAAACCATCTTCTTCACAATTTTAAACTCACTTCTAGAGGTTTAACAATGAATAAACACCAATGAAATGGAGTTCCTTCAATGCGCGTTTGATGTCTGCTACGTAGTAAAGAGTTCATATGAACTATGTACGATGTATCCATCCATGCTCGCATGCGACACTGTAATATAGTTCAAATTTCATACATTATAATCAATCTTCCAAAACAACATCCACATAACAAATACAATGAAACTACTTACTTTCGTATTAAATGCTTCCATTTCGATTCCCAATCAAGACAACACTCACATTAAATTATTACCTACATCCAAAAATAAACAAAGGGAAAACCAATTAACATATAATTTCACAAATGCCTTTTCTATTCAATATAACAATTCACGCAGAATAACCAACCTCCACCTCGCTGGTGTTTGCGGAAAACCAACTTCCACAACAGCGGTAAGTGCAAAACACCAAAAATTTCCACCAATACCCCTGAATAACCAACATCGACCTCCCCCAAGCGTCAGCAAACCCAATCTCCACGTCGCCGGTGTCTGGGGAAAACAACCACCACCTCCAACCACCACCTCGCCGATTTCTGGGATAACTCAAAACCTGTCCACTTTTGTCCCTTAAAATACCACCGATCAACCTCCGAACAGGGACAATAATGCACCACATACATTGTACGAAACAAAACTAAAAACCAAAATAGGGACAGCCACACCACCAGAGTTTCTCAAGAGTGGTGCATAGATCCTTCATAAAATTCGAAAAACAAACAAAGAAAAATATTCAAACCGCCAAATGGGTCTTTGAAATATTTTTCTTTCCCAAAACGCCCTCCTCAAGAAACAGATCCACTTAAAAAAAACAACTAATCCAATTGTGACACCTGGCGTCTTCTAATAGTTGGCAAATATGTGTTGTCAAAGAAACATTTTCCTAGGTTTAGCCTCGGAGGAGGTGCGGAAATAGGAATCACAATTGGATTCAAACTTTGATTAGCACCTACCAAATTGTGCACAATGAAGAGATGAATTAGTTGCTAAAACTAGCAGCGGGTTTGGGTATTTTAGTCCACAACATATTTAATTATTTGATATATAATAAGCAAGTAAAAAAATAGTCCTTATAAATGAAGACTGCTTGAAATTACACACATAGAGTTAAAGTAAATAGGGTAATAATGGTTTTCAAAACTTTTTTGCAGTCTCTGCAAGTTCCTATATTTTCTTTAAAAATCTAAGGGTATGGAGATTTATATAGTTAACACCCTTTTACATATCTTAGCACCCTTTTTGTAGCTATTAAGTGCATTTTCTTTGGCTGATCCATGAATCTGCTAAGAACTCCAACTGCAAAACAAATATCATACTTGTTGTTACATAGGTATCTGAGTGTACCAACCATTTGGTTATATAAGGTGTTGTCAACTTCTTCTTCATCATTACCTGAGGCAGTAATCTTTGCCTCTGTTGGGGTTATTGCTACATTACAGATTTTCATATTGAATTTCTTTAAGATCTCTACTACATATTTCTTTTGATGGAGAATAATTCCATTGTTGGATTCAACAAAGTAATTGACGTGTTTCTTGATTCAAGAATTTAAGTTTATATGAACTTATTCGAGTAAGTCTGATAGCAATTTAATTCATTTTTCCTACTTAGAATCATAAATTTCTAATAATTCAAATAATTCAAATGGTTGCATCATTATTCATATGCTGGAAAATTACATGCAAAACTGTTGTAATTTGAGATAATATCTTGGGCATTTTTAGATTTTGGTTTTATAATTCTAGAGAGTAGATAATCTTGAGCGTTCGTTCGCTTGTGGACGAGCGTTCGTTCGTCATCTCAGCATCCACTCATCAATTTTTTTAACACCGTCTAGCCAACTTAACGGAAAGAACTCAATTGATATCAATTTTGAAAATTAAGGACCATTTTGATACACTTTAGAAAACGAGGACCCATCTGAGACATTCGTACATAAATAGGGATGTCGAAAAGGATTAACCCTTTTTTTTACTCTTTGCACGTTGTACGGTACTGGAATGAAGGGTCACGGCTGGAAGCATTGAAGGATGACACGCTTATTCACGGCTGAAATGTGGAACCGCCACCTTAGTAAAGAGAAGAGGATTCTCAATTGAAAAGGAAGAGCACACACCCCCACCCACCCTTTCAAATTTATTTTATTTGGCTGTTTTCGATTCTAGAAATGTTACGTCCAGGGAAAAGGGAGCTCAGTTTTGCTTACTTTGTCTTGCATCGAAAATCTTTTATATTATATATTTTGAATGAAGTAGTTTTATTAATCACATGACTTTACTGTTCCCATAATTTTCTTTCATGTTACTTTAGTGATATGCTTCATCTAATTGATTATAATGTGTCTTTTATTATTTCACTTTTTAGCTCATTGCATTTTAATATTTTTGGATCCCTTTTTCTTATTTCTCTAATGCATTTAAATTAGTTTACATGTCTTGCTTTAGGAATGTTTAATTTACTGTTTTCATGTTGTTTGTTCTGTTCAGTTTCTTTATCTTCTTGCATTTCCAATTTTCTCACTTGTTTTAGAAAATGTTCGATCTCAATGTAGAACCATTCGATCATCTGTAGGACCGTTCGGTCTTAACGCTTTGTTCATTTATTTCAGTGTTTTCAATTATGTTTGGTTGTATTTAAGTTCCAGTTTTAATTTAGTTCATTTTGAATCACAAAAACACTTTTAAAACCCCTCACTACGTGTTTGATCTAAGTCTCAAACCACATTTGGTCCTTGAGAGACGACCTAGGAGTCACTTCCTAGCACTATACTGCATTCTTTTATGCACATCAAATTTGATGGGTCGCGATAGCCGCATCACTCATCTATTAAAATGACTCCCTTTAAGGCTGTATATGGGAGAGCACCTCCATTGTTAATTAGAGGAGATATGATACAATCTTCGTTGGAGGAGGTCAATAGGCTGATGGCAGATAGAAATCATATGTTGGAAGAGTTAAAAGAGCATCTAGTCCAAGCCCAAAACAGAATGTGCAAGCAAGCCAACAAGCATCGACGGGAGGTGAAATTTCAAGTTGGAGATGTAGTGTATTTGAAGATGCAGCCTTATAAATTAAAGAGCTTGGCTAAAAAGGTCAATCAAAAGCTAAGTCCGAGATATTATGAGCCTTACGAAATTTTGGAGAAGTTTAGTGTTGCTGCCTATAAATTGGAGCATCCAGCATTGTGGGTTGTGTCTTTTGCTGGCACGCAAGGCATGGGAAATTAATTAGGAGGTGCTGGAAGAAAAATAGCACACGACCCTCTCGGTCCAGCAAAGCCGCTACATGAGAAAGGAGGAGGCTTTGATTTTTGCTTAGAGAAGCTCACGGGCACCAAGCGTCCAGTAAGGCACATGTGTGCTTAGAAAAAGAGAAGCTGCCACCGAGAAAAGAAACTTCACTTTCATTTAATGAAGAGGTGTACACAACAGCGTGTCACGGTCATGACCCACATTGAGTTGCGCCAGTAGCTTGAGGAAATGGTGCTTCAATTGGAAGATCCACGCTGATTCGGTCCAGCATGTGGCAGCAAAGTCCAGTAAGGATTGGGGGAACCTTCGTGGAGGGACCAGCCGCCACCCTTGAAGATGTTAGGAGCGGCTGCAGCGGAATGGTTAGCGTGGAATAACAAACCAAGAGGGTTTTTAATACTAACTTGTGCCTTTTAATTTCTACTCAGTTAAACTTACTTAGCAATTAATATTGACAAACAAAGAGAGTAAGGTTGAGAGAAATTTGCACAGATGATTTTATCCTGGTTCGGATCTTACCAATCCTACGTCCAGTCGCTTATCTCAAAACAAGATAAACAGTTTCACTAACACAAAACAATTACAAACTACAATCACAAAGATACAATTTGTAATAGTTTAGAAACCACCTCTCTTGATGCCACAAGAGATGAGACAACACCTCCTTTGAATCTTCACAAAGGATGAAACACTTCCTCCGAATACTTCACGAAGGATGAACACCTCCTCCGAATACTTCACGAAGGATGAACTTCCTCTTCCAGACACCTCCTTAGACACACCAAGGATGAACCAGCTATTCCTCTATCACCGTAGCAGTATATTACCAACTCTACAGACAGAGTTTCCTTAGCTGAGCAAGAGCACACAATTCTCAAGAGTTTCTGAGTATTTGAGCACAAGGGAAGAGTTTCTCTGTCTCTGGATTTTCTTGAGAGGAAATGAGAGTCTATTTATAGACTCATCCAAAGACTCTTCCATTTTTCGTTTTCAGCCTTTCTTACTGTGTTAATCGATTAGCTACAGTGGTTAATCGATTAACACTCCAACGGATAGTCCAACGGCTCTAAAAACGGCTAGTTTTTCAAACGGTCACTGTGTTAATCGATTAACATCCTCTGTTAATCGATTAGCGTTAATCGATTAACACCCTCTGTTAATCGATTAGCTACAGTGTTTTGCTACAGTACATTGCTACAATAATGTGCTACAGTATTTTGCTACAGTAATTTTACAAAACACTTTCTTTTTCCTATACATATTTCTAAGAGTATTACAAAAGCTTTCCATAGCAATACAAGTCTTCATAACATCTTGAATCTTGATTTCTTCTTGACTTGATTTGGACATCATCAAAACTTCATTTTCATCATTTTGCTAACAATCTCCCCCTTTTTGATGATGATCAAAAACTCCTTGATTTAAAGCTTTTGGTAATAATCTGTATTTAAAACACAACTTATGGAAGAAAGAGTGCATTAGTGAATGAGCACAAATAGCACAAATAGGCAAATAAGCTTTAAACATTTTCTCCCCCTTTTTGATCATAATTAAAAAGTTGTGTTTGATGTTCTCCCCATAAGATAATACTCCCCCTTAATAAAAGCATGTATGCATATGAGGTAAAAATATTTCAATTTTAAAGATACATTCAAACATGCACAATAGGATATTTAAAGCAAATATTTTTAGGAGAAAGAGCTTATAAAACATTGTTGAGATCTTCATCTTGAGGATTGTCATCATTCTTTGCTTCATTTGTTGTCTTCTAAAAATCTTTGTCATTACCTGCATGTAATTCAAATGACTCAAGAGGTTTTGTCTCAAGGTCTACAATTTCATCAAAGACAACATGCACACATTCTTCTATTTCAAATGTTTTCCGTTTGAAAAATAGTTCCATCTACCTTGGAATAAAAATTTCTTAATTCTTCTTTTCAAATATTTAGAACAAAAACAATTTTTAAAAATTTTCTTAAATATTGTTTTAAGGAAATTCTAAATTTTAAACAATAGGTACCCAACTATTTTGTATGGGTCCTTTGGGTTAATTTAAAAATTTGAAATCATTTTACAACCCAAATATATCTACCACTTGGAACACCATAATGCTTAATTTTACATTTATTTGAAGTATGACCCTTTTTCATACAATAAAAGCATGATACAACATTTGTGTTCCTATAAGTTGTTCCTTTTTCTACCCAAGTTCTATGGGTTCTATGATTATGTTTATTTTTAATTCTAGGAACATACTTATTTTTAACAACCTTATTTTCATTAGTTTTACTACATTCTCCTGAGGTTGTTTCATCTAGTAGTTTCTTATGATTAACACAAGATGCACATTTATCACTACTAGTAAATTTACCTTTTTCATAAATTAAAACTTTATTTTTCAAATCTTTATTTTCTTCAAAAATATTTTCCAAATTTAATTTTAAATTCTTATTTTCTTCAAGAATATTTTCAAAATTTAACTTTAAATTTTTAAAATCCTTTTTCAATTTCTGATGGGCTTTATCTAATTTTTCAGATTCTACTATTAAAGCAGCATAAATTTCATGCAATTCATTTTCACTAATTTGACTAGAATTATCAGAATCGCTAGATGTACTTACTTGGCTTCCAGCGTCGTCGTTCACTACTAAACAAATATATGCTTGCTCATCAGAATCACCCATACTTGATGTTGTGCTTGATGAAGAGCTTGATTTATTCTCTTCGATGATCAAAGTATTCGTTTTAGCACTCCCCATTTCATCTCCGCCTTCATGAGTTACTCTTAAAGTTTCCCACATTTCTTTAGCGCTTTTGCAGACAGAGACCCTGTAGAACTCATCAACAGTCAATGCTGATGCAATGATATTCCGGGCTTTTACATCATTCTGAGATCTTCTCTTTTCTTCAATGGTCCATTGATCACGGGGCTTTGGTTCCTGCATATTGTTAGTTGGAACAAAAGGACCAAATGCAACAGCATCCCAAATATCTATATCAATAGATTCCATAAAAATTTGCATTCTGGCCTTCCAAAATGCGTAATTTTCACCTGTGAATAGTGGTGGTCTATTGATAGAAGCACCCTCTGCAAAGGTTTGATGCGATCCTGCCATTTGAATGACTATCAAAGCAAGCTCTGATACCAATTGTCAGGAGCGGCTGCAGCGGAATGGTTAGCGTGGAATAACAAACCAAGAGGGTTTTTAATACTAACTTGTGCCTTTTAATTTCTACTCAGTTAAACTTACTTAGCAATTAATATTGACAAACAAAGAGAGTAAGGTTGAGAGAAATTTGCACAGATGATTTTATCCTGGTTCGGATCTTACCAATCCTACGTCCAGTCGCTTATCTCAAAACAAGATAAACAGTTTCACTAACACAAAACAATTACAAACTACAATCACAAAGATACAATTTGTAATAGTTTAGAAACCACCTCTCTTGATGCCACAAGAGATGAGACAACACCTCCTTTGAATCTTCACAAAGGATGAAACACTTCCTCCGAATACTTCACGAAGGATGAACACCTCCTCCGAATACTTCACGAAGGATGAACTTCCTCTTCCAGACACCTCCTTAGACACACCAAGGATGAACCAGCTATTCCTCTATCACCGTAGCAGTATATTACCAACTCTACAGACAGAGTTTCCTTAGCTGAGCAAGAGCACACAATTCTCAAGAGTTTCTGAGTATTTGAGCACAAGGGAAGAGTTTCTCTGTCTCTGGATTTTCTTGAGAGGAAATGAGAGTCTATTTATAGACTCATCCAAAGACTCTTCCATTTTTCGTTTTCAGCCTTTCTTACTGTGTTAATCGATTAGCTACAGTGGTTAATCGATTAACACTCCAACGGATAGTCCAACGGCTCTAAAAACGGCTAGTTTTTCAAACGGTCACTGTGTTAATCGATTAACATCCTCTGTTAATCGATTAGCGTTAATCGATTAACACCCTCTGTTAATCGATTAGCTACAGTGTTTTGCTACAGTACATTGCTACAGTAATGTGCTACAGTATTTTGCTACAGTAATTTTACAAAACACTTTCTTTTTCCTATACATATTTCTAAGAGTATTACAAAAGCTTTCCATAGCAATACAAGTCTTCATAACATCTTGAATCTTGATTTCTTCTTGACTTGATTTGGACATCATCAAAACTTCATTTTCATCATTTTGCTAACAAAAGAAGGGCATCATCTTTCATATTTAAAAAAAGCACAGACACCACGCATGGAAGGTTACGGCTGATGATACGTTGGTGGAGGAAGCGGGATTGATTTTGCTGAAACGATGCACACAAGCGTCCAGGATTTTTGGCTTGAAGAAAAAGGAGAGCCGCCCCACTCTCTCAGTTTTTTTTTTGTTTTTTTAGGCCTTTACTTTTGAACGTTTGGGGGCTGAAATGTGGAGACGCCAACCTCTCGGGTTTTTATTTTCTTGAACATTACACAGTCTGGGTGAAGTACTTTCGTTGAATTCATTGGGAGAGCGTTATTTAATTTTGCATTCAATGAAAAGTGCACACAAAGATTTATGTCCAGCATTGTCCATTCGTGGTGATTAGATTATTTTTTTTATTTATTTTCTTTGGAGTGCTGCATTAACTTTGTGCTATTGAAAAGAGTGCATTCAATTTCTTAGAAGAGAGAAGCGGTGATTTCAGTAACAACACTTGGGATTTTTCTTTCGGTTTTGGCTTTTATCAAAGGAAGGAGAGCTGATTCAGTTATTTATTGAGAATAGAGGATTTAGTGCTTAATTGGAGAAATGAAGCAAGCACGCGTGTAGACACTGTCACAGCAAAGGGAATTTTTGACATCCATAATGTAGATACAGAAAAGAAGCACACGGCTACCACATCAGAGAGAGAAGAGCTCAAAAGGGTTTTATTTTTATTATATTATATAGGTTTAATCCTTTTCGACATCCCTATTTATGTACGAATGTTTCAATTGGGTCCTCATTTTTTAAAGTGTATCAAAATGGTCCCTAATTTTGAAAATTGATATCAATTGAGTCCTTTCCGTTAAGTTGGCTGGACGGCGTTAAAAAAATTGATGAGTGGATGCTGAGATGACGAACGAACGCTCGTCCACCAGAGAACGAACGCTCGTCCACCGGAGAACATACGCTCGTCCACCAGAGAACGAACGTTCGTCGACCTCTTACTGCTAGACGACCGTTCGTTCCACACTGGACGACCGTTCGTTCGGTGGTCGACGAGCGTTCGTTCGCTAATGGACGAGCGTTCGTTCGCTGGTGGACGAGCGTTCGTTCGTCATCTCAGCATCCACTCATCAATTTTTTTAACGCCGTCCAGCCAACTTAACGGAAAGGACTCAATTGATATCAATTTTCAAAATTAGGGACCATTTTGATACACTTTAGAAAACGAGGACCCAATTGAGACATTCGTACATAAATAGGGATGTCGAAAAGGATTAAACCTATTATATATATTAGAATGGTCTTTGATTGTGATGATGTGGACTGCAATGTGCGTTTTATTAACTAAGCTTTGCATTTCATTCCCAACTACTGTGTGCATTTAATTGGTAAGTTCAGCGTTGCATTTTTAATAGCTTCAATTGCGTTTGGATATTTATCTATTGTATTGTTCAGTGTTCGTTTTACATTCACTGTGTTGTCTATTATGTTCGGTTTATTGTTTCTATATGTTGTCTATTCTGTTTTGTTTGGTTTCTTTATCTTCCTGCATTTTTGATATCCTTACTTGCTTTAGAGATCGTTCGGTCTCATGCTTTGTTCAGTTATTTCAATGATTTCAATTATGTTTGGTTGTATTTAATTTCCAGTTTTTATTTTAGTTTATTTCGAATCACAAAAACACTTTCAAACCCCTCACTACGTATTTGACCTAAGACTCGAACCACATTTGGTCCTTGAGAGACGACCTAGGAGTCACTTCCTAGCACTATACTGCATTCTTTAATGCACATCAAATTTGATGGGCCGCGACAGCCGCATCAATTTTGGCACCGTTGTCGGGGACCAACAGTTCGGTCTTAGGTCTTTTGTTGTGTTAGTGTGTGCTTTGTTTTGTTTTGTGTTGTGAGTCTAATGTTCTGTTTTGTGTGTGCATTATTGTGTGCGTGTCGCATGTTCAATTATGTTGTGTTTTGTTTGTTTCATAATTTTTAGCATTTCCTTTTTATCTTCTCCCTTCTCTTTCCATGTCTACCTATTTTGATTTTGTGAATACTGCTTCTTCTACCTGTGCTTATGACTATGATTCTCCTTTTGCATGTTACTCTGATTATGGTTCTCATACTGATTTCTATGTTGAAAACAATATGACTCATCCTTCCACTCTTGAGAATGCTCTTCGGGGACCAGTTTCACTTATTGAGGATGATGTTCATTTCATTCTCACCTCTGGACTAATACATTTGCTGCCTAAGTTTCATGGTTTTGCAGGTGAATGCCAAAAAAAAATTTGGAGGAATTCCACATCATTTGCTCTTCAATGAAGCCTCCACATATACCGGTTGATCACATGTTCTTAAGGGCATTCCCACATTCATTACAAGAAGCAGCAAGGGATTGGCTGTATTTTCGTCCTCCAGGATCCATCACTTGATGGAAGCAACTCCAGGATATGCAGAAGAAGCTCCAGGATTCAGAGAAGTGGCAGTCGATGAAAGGAAACAATGGAGGTTCAAAATGCACTCAAGGTGTTTGTGAAATTGCTGGTGGTGGGAGTGGCTGTTTTGGTAGAGTTCTAGCTCAGTAGGCTTTCCAAAGGGGAAAGAAACTAGAAGAGGTGCAAGATAACAATGCACAGGGGTGAACTTGAGAGTAAAAGCTGAAAATTGGCAGCATTTCCTTACTTCAATTCAAGTTGATTTTACAAGCATGATGAGCTATCTTTTATAGAGTAAGAGAAGCATCTGAAATGTGCAAAGAATCTATTCAAACGTGCATATACTACCAACTAAAGGTGTTTCACGTGGCCAATGTGCTTTAGATGAAGGAGATGCATGGTTTGAATGTTTTTCACGTGGAAAATGTGGTCCGCGGCTGGAATGTGTTCCATATGTGCATGGTTGATTATTTGGCACATGGAAAGTGTTGAAAATGTGCTCCCATGAAAGGCTTCACATGCTCCCTTGCTTTGGTAAGCTTTTTAGGAGGTATAAGCACACTTTCCACCTTTATTAATGTTCTACAAAACAATGTGAATGGCATTTAGTTAAAGAGAACATTCTAAGACTTAGAAAGAAAAGATTAAGTCCTTTATTCAACTTCCCTTTCTTGGTCTTAGAGTAAAGTTGATACTTCTTTGGATGGTGAGTCCCTAAAGGGGTTGCCATCATTCCCTCCCTCTTTAAAACGATTTGTCCTTAAATCAGGAAGAAAGAAAGAAGCACAACTTTGGTTGTTATTGGCCACCGAGGTCAAAAATATATCTACAAAAAATAGCAAAAATTAGTATGAGGAATGAAGTATAGGCAAGGATAAGAAGATAAAATGAAGGCCATTTGACAAAAATGGT
This sequence comes from Vigna angularis, assembly GCF_016808095.1. Classification (NCBI taxonomy): domain Eukaryota; kingdom Viridiplantae; phylum Streptophyta; class Magnoliopsida; order Fabales; family Fabaceae; genus Vigna; species Vigna angularis. The sequence goes on along the minus strand of NC_068975.1, from coordinate 8,169,858 downwards.
TTTAGAAAAAGTATTGGCCTTGAATATTTTTTTGAATTTACTTTGTTTTGAACATTTCACATGATAAAATGAAGAAACAAAGTAATGTTTTTGAGAAGAGTCAAGGTATTTACCTTTTAATATGCGGTCAAATCATAATAAATGCTTGGTCAACATATTGATAACAATTGAAAAACCGTTATTTTTATACTTAATTTTGATATTAAAAACACCTTTTTTGACTTAGACGCTTGCTTCACTAGTAAAAATTTGGGTTTTTACAGCGCACATTATGCCACGGTTCACTAGAAACCGCAGCATAATGGTGCGCGGTGGCAGTTTTGTAAATAAATCGAAGGAATATGCCGCGGTTCAAAGGGGAACCGCGGCATATACGCTAGTCAACCATCTCCTTTGACGCCACGTCTGAAAAAAAATTAAATAACAGCCTATATGCCGCGGTTCTCAGAGTAACCGCAACCTATTCTCCTACATGAAATAAATTTAAAATGAATTTGAAATATTTAGAGGAATATACTGCGGTTGCCGCCGAACCGCGGCATATAGTTTAAAAATAATTTTAAAAATGCCATCTTCTACCGCGGTTGCCGCCGAACCACGGCATATAGTTTAAAAATAATTTCAAAAATGTCATCTTCTACCGCGGTTGCCTCCGAACCGCGGCATATAGTTTAAAAATAATTTTAAAAATGTCATCTTCTACCGCGGTTGCCGGCGAACCGCGGCATATAGTTTAAAAATAATTTCAAAAATGCCATCTTATACCGCGGTTAAGTAGTGAACCGCGGTAGATTCCCCAGTCAGAGTTAAAAAATAAAACTTTGGAACAATATCGTCTTGTTCGCGCAGACGCTCTGGACTTCGAGTTTTCTTCTCCCGTCGACCACCCATCTCAGTTCCTTGTTTCTTCACCGTTTAAACTCAAAATTGTTCGGTCATTTCCCATTTTTGACGATAAAAAACAGTTTTAGTCGATCAAAATCGTTTGAAACGCCTGTCATTCCTCTCCGCTGCCATTCCCCTTTGTTGCACCAAGCTTTTTCGCCGCCCCTGTTCCAGGTATTTATGCCCTTTTACATTCTTAACATGATTTCTTCATTAGTGGTAACTTTAACAAATTTTGATAACTTTAACAAATTTTGATTTTTTCCCAAATGTTGAATTCATATACACTAATTAATATGAATTGTCTTTTGCAGAGATTCAAGACACTACTATATGCAGGTCTGTTTTTGTGGTAGTGGATATCACAAAAACAGACCTGCAATTTTAAAAAACTGCAGGGGAATATGCCGCGGTTGTAACCCCAACCGCGGCATATAGTGGACAAATTTTTTTTTTTTAAAAAAGGATTTAGGCAGCGGTTCTTTGGACAACCGCGACATATTCTGCAACCTATATACCGCGGTCATAACCGCGGCATAAAGTCTCTGACTTACTACCGCGGCTGAATATGCCGCGGTTCGTAAACTGCGACGTATAGTGAAAAATAACCGCGGTAAAAGCCCCTCGCTGCACTAGTGCTTGTACTCATGTTTTTGCTTTAGTTTTGTGAATAAGAGAGTTGAAGGTGAATTTAATGGTGTTGTGATAGATTCCCTTGATTTTGTAGGCTAATTGGAATGATTTGAAAGAAGAGTTAAAATACCGAATGGTTGGAATGCAGAAAAGTCAACTAGAATGCAAAAACGTCAACTAAAGTGCAGAAAAGTCAAACAGAATTCAGAAATGTCAATCAGCCAACCAGAATACAAAAAAGTCAACCAGAGTGCAGAAAAAGTTGCGCTAAGCGGTAATTACCGCTGAGCGCCAGTTTTGAAGTGCCGAAATCACCGTTGAGGGCTAAAAAATGTAGTTGAGCGTCGTTCTGAAGAGTCACACTTACCGCTGAGCGGCAAAAGTGTCGCTAAGTGCTATTTTTATGGGCTGGGGCTTATTTTGTGTAATTTTTAGAAATTATAAAAGGGGTTTAATTGACTTAGGATAGACATCTTTGGCCAGAACGAAGCAAAATTACACTTTCTTCACCCCTTGGAGGAGGATTTTGGATGCTCAAGATTTACTATTCAATTTCTAGGGTTTTATCTTTTAATTTGTCATTATTTTTCACCTAGTTTCACCATGAATATGGTGAACTAAACCTTCATTGTTGTTGGGGAATCAATGTAATCCTTTGAAACTCTCATGTATTGAATTGGTTCTTTAATCTATATGCTTTCTTTCATTAATTATTAAGGTTTTTCTTCTATACTCTATGCATGCTTTGTTTAACTTATTCAATTGCATGATAATTGATATTTTTTGTATGGACACATATAAGTAAATCTAGACATGAAGAATCTCTCCCAAAAGTAGTATTTCTTAGACATAAGGATATGATGGTTGGTTGCCTTTAAGCTTCTGTGCGAATGTAATGCATGAATAATTGCTAAGGAGACAAGACATTGTAAACTAGTGATTAGGAGTAGGCTTTCTTCACCGAGACATCATGTTTAAGGTAATTTAGAAAGTGGCATTAACATTAATGAAGAAAGATGAATTCTTGAATACAATAGAGTGGATAGGATGAATTGATAAACCCCAACAACATAGTCATCCATATATTTCAATCACGTTTTGCTTCTTTTGTCCAATTGATATATACATGCATTCATATTTATTTTTTTAGTATTCGCATTTAAATCTCAAAGAATTGGTTTTACAAGTCTAAGATAATCAACAAATCACATACCTGTTTAGGATGTGAGTCCTTTGGGAAACGATACTTGGTCTTACCATTTATTATTACTTGATACGATTCGGTTACACTTGCCGAGAGCTAACAAGTTTTTGGCGCCATTGCCGAGGACTCGTAGTTTAATTATTCTATTTGTGTGATTATTGATTAACTTTGACTTGATTTTTGAATTTTTATCTTTTTATTTTTTTTGTTTTTATCTTCTATCTTTTTGTTTTTTATCTTTTTATCTTTTTCTTTATTTTGTTTATCTTTATCTCTATCTTTCTAGGTTTTATCTTCTTATCTTTTCATTTTTTTTATGTTTTCGTTTTTTCTTTCTATCTTCTATCTTTCTATCTTCTTTATTTCTAACTTCCTATCTTTCTATCTTTTTAATTTTTCTTTTTATTTTATTAGTTTATCTTCTCTATCTTTTTGTGCTAACAAATGTTTTCTAGGGTTTTGTGCTTAATGCTTGCAAGATGCATTCCGGACAAGAATTTAGCTATATTGGCACTCAATTCTTCCAAGGTAATCTCAACCACTGGTGGGAACCTCACTTAAGCATGGATCAAAGTCAATTTTTGTAAGCTGCCGGACAAATTGAGAACCAACCACAACAACAATGGTAGCAACAAAGCTCTCTATCAAAGCTAGATGACGTCTTTCAACAATTTATGCAAGAGTCTATCTCCACTCAGAAAAGCATTGAAGCATCATGTAAAACGATGGAGACGCAAATTTGTCACATTATTCAGAAGTTGGATGATTTTAGGGTTGATACTGAAGTTAACCCTAGGGAGGAATGTCAAGCCATAGAAAGTGAAGAAAAAGAAGAGTTGACTAAAAAAAAAAGTTGTGGAAAAAGAAAGAGAAGTGGTTGGGAGAGAAAAGAAAATTTGTGTGAAGATGAAGAAAGTGAGTGGAAAAAGAGAAAGGAAAAAGAAAGTGAGAGAAAAGAAAAAGAGGACGAGAGAAAAAAAGAAAGAATCATATGAAAAACCTCTTCCTCATCCAAAGAAGTATCATAGGAAGGAGAAGGAATTTGAGTGCTTTAAGGAAATCTTCAACAAATTGGAGATTAAAGTTCCTATGATTGAGACATTGCAACAGGTTCCTGGTTTTATCAAATTCCTAGTTTTATCAAATTCCTGAAGAAGTTCAGTAGAAAGAAGAAGAAAAAAAGATGGAACTTGAACTTTATTGGGTCAAGCTAGTGACGTTAAAAGAGCGCTTGTTGGGAGGCAACCTAGTGATTTAAGAACTTTTAATTTTTGGTTTGGTGATGTAATTTTGAACTGTTGGTATTTTTGTTTTGGTTAAAAGTTTGTTACAGGGTTTACATCTACTGATGCATGTTAGGTGAAAGAGTATCTACTGAAGCATATTAGGTTTGTTACACCTACTAAGGGGTGTTGGTAAGAAAGTTTTGCACCTACTGATGGGTGTTGGTGGATTTTGGGTCAGGCTCGTGACGTTAAACAAGCGCTTACTAGGAGGCATCCCAGTGTTCTAAACTCATTTTACTTATTTCCTTCTGTTTTTAGTATAGGATTTGATGTACTTGGCTTAAAACTTTATCTATGTGAGATGGTTTGTTGATGTTATGTTGTTTGTGATGAGTAATATTCTTGTGTTTGCTCTATTGTTCTATGATGCATGTTGAGTTAATGATTGGTAAGGCTTTTATGGTGAACGAGTTTTTCTTCCTTATCTCCATAATCTTCCTTTCGCCTTGGAAAGCAACAACTATGATTCCTCTTGACCAACTTGGCAACTTTATCAGGTAGACTAGTCACTGATAGAACTTCGTCTTTAGCTTTAGGACTAGTCTTTATTACTTGTATTGGCTACACCTTATCAAAGACATTAAAAGTTACCTCTTCATCTTGGTCTTTCAATTGCACAGTTCCCTCGTCTACATGAATGACAACTTGGGTTGTCTTCATAAAGGGTCTTCCAAGAATGAGAGGCATCTCTACCTCTTCGCCCATGTCCATTACAACAAAATCAACAGGGAATTGGAGCTTATCAATTTTAACCACCACATCTTCCACTACACCATAGGGTTTCTTTGAAGACCCATCTGCCATAAGCAAAGTCACCTTTGTTGGCTTGACTTCATGATCACCAATTCTTTCAAGTATAGATAAGGGCATCAAATTAATGTTTGACCCTAAATCAATTAGGCTTTCTCAACATCAAGATCCCCAATGATGTAAGGGATGGTGAAACTCCCCAGATCTTTGAATTTGGGAGGTAGTGTCTTCTGCAATATGGCACTATAATTACTCTGCACTTCAATTGTTTCCTCATCTAGATATTTCTTCTTTGTGAGGATCTCCTTCAAAAACTTTGCATACGAAGGCATTTGTTGCAATGCTTCAGAGAAAGGTATGGTGATCTCCAATTTCTTAAAAGTCTCCATGAACCGCTCAAGCTGTTTTTCTTTCTCCTTCCTTGAATAAGCCTTTGGATAAGGAAGGGTTTTTTCAACATCTTTTTATTTTTCTCTCTCTTCTCTCTCCTTTTCTTTTCTATTCTTTTCTTTTCTCTCAACCTCTTCTTCTTTCTTTTTCTCTCTCTCATATTTCTCCTTTTCTTTTCTCTCAATTTTTTTCTCTAACTCAACATTCTCTTTTTTCTCATACACCCTCTCATCATCCACACTCACTAAAACTTTACACTCTTCCTTAGGGTTAACCTCGGTATCAGCCCCAAAACTCTTATCATCCATATCTTCCAACTTCTTAGCTAATTGGCCAACTTGCATCTCCAAGTTTCTAATGGCCGCTTCAGTGCTCTTGTGATTGGAAATAGTCACCTGCATAAATTGTTGAAGAGTATCTTCCAACTTTGTTGATCTCTCATTGAGTGCAAATACTTGTTGCCGTAATGATGGTTGTTGTTGTGGCCTATTGAATTGCCCTGATTGTCCAACTTGTCCACTTTGACCTTGACCCATGCTTGGGTGAGGTTTCCACCCTTGGTTGAAATTACCTTGGCGGTATGGGAATTGATTAGCCATGAAATTGACATCTTCTGAGGCCTCTACTGGAAAAGCACATTGACCATTAATATGATCACCACCACATAGTTCACAAAGTTGTTGTTGAACTTGTGCAACATTCTTTAACTTCTTTGGCAATTGAGCAAGTATCTTTGTCAAATTCTCCAACTATTGAGTTATGATTTTATTCTGCTCAAGCAAGGAATAATTTGATTGCAATTGTAGAACTCCCTTCAGTTGAATTGGAGCTCCTCTTTCACTATGCATCTCGTTGTCATTAGTAGCCATGTTTTCTATCAATTCAAAAGCTTCCTCTTGAGTCTTGCATTTAATATTAACTCCAGCTGAGGCACCTACCATCAATTTGGTTTGTGAACCAAGACCTCCAAGGAAAGGAATAACTATTGGTTTTTCGTCAAAGCCATGAGTGGGCGTCTTTCTCAAAAAGACTTTGTATTTATCCCATGCTTAACCCAACGTCTCCTCCATGCCTTGTCTAAAAGAAGAAATTTCATGCTTCCCTTTGTTGATTTTTGACAGTGGGAAGTACTTGTTTAGAAACTTTGAAACCACGGCTTCCCATTCAGTAAAGCTATCCTTCGGAAAAGAATTCAACCATAGTTTTGCATTTCCTCCCAATGAGAAAGGAAACAAGCTAAGCTTGATAGCGTCATCCGGCACACCATTGATCTTCACAATGTTGCAAATCCCGTTGAATGTGGTTAGATGCTCATATGGACTTTCATGTGATAGCCTATTAAATTGGTTGTTCTTCACCAATTGTATCAACACCGGTTTCACCAATTGAATTATTAAAAATAAACATGAATGCAAGGTTTTGATCAATGGACTTGAACAATGCAAAAACAGTTGATGTATAATATGAATGATTATGTTGTTGGGGTTTACCAATTCATCCTATCCACTCTCATGTATTCAAGAATTCATCTTTCTTCATTAATGTTAATGCCACTTTCTAATTTACCTTAAACCCGATGTCTCGGTGAAGAAAGCCTACTCCTAATCACTAGTTTACAATGTCTTGTCTCCCTAACAATTATTCATGCATTACAATCGCACAGAAGCTTAAAGGCAACCAACCCTCATATCCCTATGTCTAGGCAATACTACTTTTGGGACAGATTCCCCAAATTTAGATTTCCCCATATGTGTCCATATGAACAAAATCAATAATCATGCAATTGAATGAGTTAAACAAAGCATGCATAGAGTGTAGAGGAAAAACCCTAACAATTAATGAAAGAAAGCATATAAATTGAAGAACCAATTCAATACATGAGAGTTTCAAAGGATTACAATGGTTACCCAACAACAATGGAGTTTAGTTCACCATAAACATGGTGAAACTAGATGAAAAACAATGAAAGAATGAAAGATAGAATCCTAGAAGTTGAATAATAGAGCTTGAGCATCCAAAATCCTCCTCCAAGGGGTGAAGAAAGTGTGATTTTGCTTCGTTTTGGCCAAAGATGTCTAACCTAGGTCAACTAAAGCCTTATATAGTCTATTAAAAATTATAGAAAATAAGCCCAAGCCCAGTTAAATGGCGCTCAGTGGCACTTTTGCCGCTCACCAGTAAGTGCGGCTCTTCAAAATGAAGCTCAACTGCATTTTTAGCCCTCAACGGTGATTTAGGCACTTTAAAACTAGCACTCAACGCCAATTTTCGCTCAGCGCAACTTTTTCTGCACTCTAGTTGACTTTTCTACATTCTGGTTGAGTGGTTGACTTTTCTGGTTGACTGATTGACTTTTTTGGTTGACTGGTTGACTTTTTTGGTTTCTGGTTAACTTTTCTACATTCCAACCATTCGGTACTTTAACTCTTGTTTCAAATCATTCCAATAACCTACAAAATCAAAGGAATCTAGCACAAAACCATTAAATTCACCTTCAACTCTCTTATTCACAAAACTAAAGCAAAAACATGAGTTAAAGCAAGTTTCTAAGTTAAAAAGGGTTGATTGATTATCAAAATTAAGTATAAAAATAACGGTTTTTCAACCGTTATAAACTGCATTAGTAGCTAAGTCGATTAAAATGTGTCTAAATTGTGAAAACCTTGTTGTAAAAACCTTGATCATTATAAAATCTATAAAAGTCTTGTTATAAGTCGATTAAAATCTATAAAAACCTTGTTGTAAAAACCTTAATCATTATAGTGCATTGGCTTCCTGTGGTTGGAAGAAAACTAGATGTAGGTTTGGTTGAACCAGTATAAAATCCTAGTGTTTGATTTTTCTATCCTGGTACATTTTATTCATTTCGACTGCATATTGCATTGAATCAATTATATTTTCGCTGCATAAACAATTCTTTTTCCTTGCGTTTCAAGAAAGCTTTTAAAGGCATCCACTTTGCAAAAAAGATTTAAAGAAAACTTTGTTTTTAAATTTCACCAATTCACCCTACCTCTTGGTGTGAGAAATTAAGCCATTCTATTTTCAACGTCCTAGTAATTTTGGTTGAGTTGTTTAAGGTGTTGTTTGAATTTGTAATGTTTTGGCAGAGTTGTATTGTTGAGTTGTGTGGGGATCCCAATTTAAGGGTTCTAGAACTTGTTTTGAGGTGTGGTTTCGGTCGGCTTGGGGTTTTCAACACTTGGTCGAGTTGTGTATTTGTATTGGCGAAGCTCTTTGAGCATTTTGTCGAGTTGGTCTAGGTGAGGCAAAGTTGTTCAAATTACTTTGAGTTGTGTGATGTGGTTGCCAAGTATGGTAGTGTGTGTGTCGAGTTGTTTGGAGTGGTTGTAGTATTGGTTGAATTGTTTTCCCTACTTTTGTTTATAAACCATGTTGATGAGTTCACTGTGGTTGAGGTGGTGGATCATATGTAGTCTTACATACTCTTTAGTTGTGATGCGAGAAAGTCCTTGCTTTGGTACAAGCCCTGCTTTGGTGAACACAGAAGTTCCGCCTTAGTGCCATAACCATGTTTTGGTAAAAGGCAAGAGCCACATCGGTGCATGGGACCCATTTTTGTGAATGGGAATGTCATACATTAGTGTGTAGGCTTGGTTTTGTTGAACTAGTTATGTGTGCTAGAGTACGAAAGATGACATATAGCGATAGTGATTGGTGGTGGTAGTATGGTTTATCTCGATAAGAGTTTGGATTAACAATGTGTTTCTTGTTGTGAAATTGATTAATGTTATGAAGTTATAAATTATTTGATAATTGTATTATAATAATTGTATTATTATATATGTTTTTGGATATTGATGTTGTTAGCTCACTCTTGCATTTGTGGTGATTGTTTCCACTTACAATAATGATATTTATACGGGAGAAGATGATGTTACAGAGAATATTTTTTATGATGCTGATATGGTATAGATCGAGAGATGAGTGGGGAATTATTTTTTGGGTTTTTCAAACTTTATTTCGTTTAACTAAATTATGTTGAGGAATTTCAGTAGAATATTTCAAGTTTTATTGAGATTGTTTAATATTGGGTTCTTGCATTGGGAAGCTTTTAAAATATTCATTATATTGTGATGATATTAGAGTTATAATTATCGTAATAAAAAACACTCTTTTACTTATATGTGGCATCCTAAATCGAGGTGTTACAAACTCAAAGTATTCATTAGGTAGATATTCTATAACGTGTCTCTAAGGGACTAGAGGTCTTACAGGATATTTGAGAGTAGTGGGCTACATTCCTTTTAAATGTGTATAAAAAATATTAGGTAAATATTATATGTATTCATTATATAATGAGGTTAAGAACTATTATGTGATGTGTAAATAGTAGGAAGTATAGTGATTATTTTATTCCTTGTATATATATATATATATATATATATATATATATATATATATATATATATATATATATATATATATATATATATATATATATATATGGACTATATTCTAAGACTATTTTGAAATTGAATTTTATGTAGGTATGTATGTGGTAGGTACGTCATACAGACTTGGTATGGAAAAAAGACGTCACTTTATATACCATTTAAGGCTAGAATTAGTATAGAAAGGGACTTTTTATACGAATTGTAATAGTAACTAGTATAAAAAGTTACAAATTTTATAACGATTAAGGCCTTGACTGGTATAAAAAGTCTAGATCATATACAGATTTAACCCTTCCTTAGCAAACTTTCTATATTGGTTCCAGAATCGGTATAAAAAGTTGACTTTTTATACCGATTCTAAAACTGGTATAAAAAGTTGAATACTTTCTATATCTTTGCTTTTTTGCAATAGTCATGTTACACTCTTTAATTAGACTATTCTAATTAGAACATATAGTACATATCTTCTACCTAAAGCAAAATTTGTCTAATAAGGCTTAAAATTCTAATTATAGCACATAATTTCATTCAAAGCTCATTTTAACCCCATGTGGACAAATCACTAGTGTAAAATGGGCGTAAAACGTCTAACATTCAACCTTTGAAAACTAAGAACCCAATGTTAAAAATGACCAGTGGCAATATCGTAAATAAAATCACGCGATTGATGTCGGGTGGTTAAAGGAATAGACATTCATTGCCTATTTTACGGTTGTTGGTCAAAGAACAAACATCTATTGGTGTTCCACTACAAAAAAGTAGGGCATTACCGAAGGCCAAAAGCCCTCGGAAAATGCCATAAGCCGTCAATAAAGGGTGTTTACCGAAGGCTTATCGACGGTCAAAAATCATTCGGTAAATCGCTTGTCGCTAACAATTACCGAGGGCTTTTGCCCTTCGGTAATCACCGAGGGCCCAAAGCCTTCGATAATTACCGAGGGCCAGAAGCCTTCGGTAATTACCAAAGGGCAAAAGCCCTCGGTAATTACCGAAGGGCGGAAGCCTTCGGTAATGACCTTTCGTGGGCATTTACCGAAGGGCAAAAGCCTTCGGTAAATTGCAAGGAAGGTTTCAGAGAAATGGTATTTCTTGTGCAACCCAGACCTGTATAACAAATTTCAGTTACAAACAGACCTGCATAACAGTTTTCAAGCACATACAAACATGCATAATGTGCATCTCAAAGATACAATCAATGATAAATATCCATTGAACATCAATTAATCCATAGAACATCCATTAATGTATAGATAATGTAAGTATAGTTCAAACATAAAACAATGTAACAATAGGATGTTCTAACATCCAAAGTCTGCAAGTAGATCTAACTAACATTGAAATGATATCAACTAAAAAATGTTCTAATATCCAAATGTTTGTGTAACAAGTAATAAGAAAATGAAACTAATAATGTACATAACTATCATCAGAATGATCTTCATCATCCTGCTCCTCTATTGATGGCTGGACTGGTGTGGGTTGGACTGATGAGGGTTGGACTGATGTGGGCTGCTGAGTGGCAGCGGGTGATGAGGAGGGTTGTGGCTGGGTCGGAGGGATATTTTGTACGTCCTGTGAGGTTTCAGGCAATACTCTCATGACCAGGGCCTTAAAGTTGGTAAACTTTGCTTTGAGATCAGTGATCTCCTGGTCACGTTGCTCGAGTGCCTGCGTGAGGCAAAGAACGACCTCGTCAGGAGTACTAGTGGAAGAAGAAGGCTGGTGCTTCAGAGTACCTCCTCTGGATGTTGTATAGTTTGCAGCAAGTTGTCCCGCACCGTACACTCGTCCCTTTTTCTTCCCACCAACGATGTCGATCCAGCACTGTGTCCTACGGATGTCATGATCTGCATTATTGGCATCATCCGGTGTAGGAGCTGACTCATGTTCAGATCTAACCTGTGAAAGTCTCATAGAAAATTCTTCCTGTTGAAACATGAAAAACAATGTCAAGGAATGATAGAATAACATAAATGAAAAAGGTTTAATAGGTTCGGAGGTCCTTATATTTGTGGGTTCGTTTCAATTGGGTCCTCCAATTTTGAAAGTGATCAATTTGGTCCCTAATTTAACAAAATTGAGTCAATAATACCCTTTCCGTTAAATATAATGGACGACGTTAACTTTTTAAACATGTGGCATGTTGAGGCATCCTTTTATTTGCAGGTGGCACAGTTTTATTTGAAGGATGCTTCAACATACCACATGTTTAAAAAGTTAATGACGTCCATTCCATTTAACGGAAAGGGTATTATTGACTCAATTTTGTTAAATTAGGGACCAAATTGATCACTTTCAAAATTGGAGGACCCAATTGAAACGAACCCACAAATATAGGGACCTCTGAACCTATTAAACCAATGAAAAATTATTAGTAATAGTGTTATTTGCTTACATGAGTCTTCCGAGATCTTTCATCAACGAATTGATTAGTTCCCTTTCGAACATGAGTCTGTGCAAAGACCTCATCAACATGGACTGCCCGTCCTAAAGCCTGTGCCTATAACATAATTAAGAATTACAAGCGTATAAAAGAAAATAGAATATACATAATGTGTGTATGAAAGAAAAAGTTATGTAATGAGATTATACCATACGAATGGCATGCTCATGAATGGTGATCGACCCACCAGTATGCAAGGTGCCACCCCTTTCAGATGCTCTGTTCCGCTGGGCTTTGGCACACTTATTGCGGAACTCTACTGTATTCCAATGAGCCATTAAAGAGTTCCAAATGTGTTCACCCAGCCAGTTAGGGCGTTGTCCTACATTGCGGGCATCCCTAAACATCTCTAACAGCCGATGAGATGCTTTCATGTGGAAATTTTTGTGTATCTGACTATCATGTTCAGATTTCCACTGCACCTTCATCTGTAACATTAAAAAGAACAAACATTGATTACAAAACATACTAAAATAAGAGGGACATTAGTGTAATGGATTGCTCACCTAAAAGCGCTGCTAGAATGACTTTCTGTCATCATCAGGTATTGCTCCCCAAGTAGGCCATGGACTTAAAAACTGTTGCTTAATTGAATGTGTTATGGCTTGGGAAGCAACCCTAGATGGAATAAACCTGCATAGCAAAAGTCATTTCAATTACAATAGGGTTTAAACATCAAATTATATCAACAGATTATAAACTTACCCTTTACCATAGGGCTCAATCCATGGTCGATCATGGAGGGGCGGGTCAAGACCTTCACCATCACCACTTGAATCTGGATCAGTAGGTGGTGTGACAGTCTTAGAAGGTAGTACAGAAGATGAGGAAGGTATAGAAGTAGGGTCAAGGAGAGGAGTGGGGGTAATAACAATAGGGGGAGGAGTGGGGGTTATAATAACAGGAGGAGGAAGAGGGTCTGCTATAGGGGTAGTAGAAGGATGTGCTGCAGGAGGAGGAGAAGGGTGTATTGCAAAGGTAGGAGTAGGGTGTACTGCAAAGGTAGTAGTAGGGTCTACTGCAGGTGTAGGAGGCTGTATAATAGGGGTAGGAGGAGGCCCCACAGATGATGTACTACCTACAACAGTGGTAGGTAGTCTAACAAGCACCCTAAGTACATACTTTGGTGCCTGCCGTTGCCTCTTTGTAGGCCTTGCAACCCGTTTCCTTTATCAGGACGTTCTGAACCTTGTCCTATCATTACTGCATTCAAATGGTAACAAATAAAGCGAAAAAATATAAATGAATAAAGAAGGATCAATTATTTTTAAAGTCAATGTATAAGTAATTGGATAAAAATTTAAGCATCGTCATCATTCAATCATCGTCATCATTCAAATGATAGTCCAATTTGCTACAATAGATGTTCAACATTCAATCATCGTCATCATGATCATCATCTTCATCTTCATCTTCAGCATCGTCTTCATCATCATCATCTTCTTGTTCTTCTTCTTCATCGTCATCATCATCATCATCATCTTCTTGTTCTTGTTCTTCTTCTTTCATCATCTTCTTCTTCTTCTTCTTCCTCTTGTTCTTCATCACCTTGTATTGGTGCTTCTAATTCATCTCCATCACCATCAGGGTCGACCAATGCGGTTATACGTTCAACTTCGATAATTTCTTGTGGTTGTGACATTTGGTCAAGTTGGTAGGCAACATCTTCCTCAACTTCATTTGAGTCTATGCGACCTCTAGGCTTCGTTTGTATTGCTACGGCCCAACCACGCTTGTCAATATTGCGAAATGGTGGATATGGCACATAATAAACCTGTCTGACATTAGATGGTAGAATGAAAGGATCAAACGGTCCATATCGTAATCTCTGGTTCAGTTCGACAATATTAAAGCGTGGATCGACTCTAGTACCAGCTCTAGAAGGATCAAACCATTCACAATAAAAAAGTACCACTCTGTTTGGAGAAGTAGTGTTGTTGTACTCTAACTCATATATTTTATGAATGATGCTGTAGAAATCATCATAAGAACCCTCTGTTAGGCCCTTGACATACACACCACAATTTGATGTTTTCTTTCCTTTAGACCATTCATGTGTATGGAATTTGTAACCATTGATGAAGTAAGTGTGCCATTCTTTGACACATCTCATTGGCCAATTGGAGAGATGACTTAACTCTTGAACCGTGGGAGTTAATGCCTGATTAAAAACCTACAAAGGTACTAACAAAGTTATAAAAGCAATAGTCTAATTAACCTTGCTCTAAACGTATGAAAATCTACGGACCTGATTTCTAAACCAATGGGGAAACTCTGAGTGTATTCTAGCAGAAGTATTTCCTTCTGCGACTTGCTCAGCCACAACAAATGAGCTGGTACAAATGAAATTCATTAGTGTATAACAATTAAACCGTTTGATAGATTAGAGATGGATGATGACATACTCAAGGTACGGCTTGACTTCACTACAATTGATCAAGACATGGACATGAGCAGAGTTGAATTCAGCATCAGTTAACCAATGAGTGAATTCTTTCTCGGCGTGACGGCCTAATTGTCGGAAAACTGATAATGCACCTTCACGTGGTTCAACTTGCCATTGCATTTCATTTCTGACATGAGTGGGGGACAACATGAAGTTCTTGAAATAATGTGAACAAAAATAAGTTGTCTCTCTGTGCAAGTAAGCTGTACAAATTGAGCCTTCTACTCTAGCTTTATTTTTAACTGAACGTTTGGATTCTCCCATAAACCTTTCAAAGGGATACATCCACCTGTACTGCACGGGTCCCCTAAGCCAAGCTTCATATGCAAGATGAATTGGAATGTGCTCCATTGAATCAAAGAATGCAGGAGGGAATATTCTTTCCAATTTGCAGAAAATAATCGGGATATTTTCATCCATCTTTTTAAGGGAATTCTCCTTTAGTGTCGTGCAGCACAAATCTTTAAAGAAGTTATTGATTTCTATCAGTGGATTTAACACGTGCATTGGCAAACAACTGAACGCAAGAGGGATGAAAGTCTCCATGAATACATGACAATCATGACTCTTCAACCCTTGAATAGTACCGTTCTGAACATTGGCACATCTGGACAAGTTAGAAGCATATCCATCTGGCATTCTAAGCTCCTTGATCCATCCACACACTATTCTTGTCTCGTCTTTTGACATGGTGTAATTTGTTTTTGGTTTAAATAATCGGTCGTTACCTTGTGCCTTCAACTTTAAGTCTTTTCGTGCACAATACAAAGGTAAATCTTTTCCTTCTTTCTCATTATCTTTTGTCTTACCTTTAACATTCATAACTGTGTTGAAGACATTGTCAAAGAAATTTTTTTCTGTGTGCATGACATCGATGTTGTGTCTTAGCAAGTTGTCCTTCCAATAGGGAAGTTCCCAGAATATGCTTCTTTTAGTCCAATTATGCCATTCCCCAAACCCTTCTAGCCTATTCTGACATGATTCAATGACTTTTGGATAATCTTTCACTCTTCTCCACATGTGTGATCCAGTCAACTTTGGCGGGGGCATATCCGTTTCAAGTTGTCCTTTGCGAAATGCCTTTTTGTTTCTTCTAAAGGGGTGATCAATGGGCAAGAACCGTCGATGGCAATCAAACCAACTACTTTTCCGGCCATGACTCAATTGGAATGACTTTGTATGTTCCATGCAATGTGGACAAGCTAATCGACCATGTGTGCTCCAACCAGATAACATGCCGTACGCTGGGAAGTCATTAATAGTCCACATCAAGGCTGCCCTCATAAGGAAATTTTGCCTCCTTGAAACGTCATACGTCCAAACACCATTCCATAACTTCTTCAAATCATCAATCAAAGGCTCCAAGTAAACATCAATCAATGATTTGGGATTAGATGGACCTGGTATTATACACGATAGAAACATGTAAGGCTTTGTCATACACATCTCCGGGGGTAGATTGTATGGGGTAACTATCACGGGCCAGCATGAATATGGTGATGCAGACGCCTGAATGTACGGGGTAAACCCATCAGAGCATAGACCAAGTCTGACGTTACGTGGTTCGCTAGCAAAGGATGGATGTTTACGATTGAAGTGCTTCCAAGCTTCACCATCAGAAGGATGACACAAAAATCCCAGAGTTTTGTTACCATCATGCCATGTCATGTGTTCTGATGTTTGCATTGAAGTAAACAATCTTTGTAATCTTGGAATTATAGGCAAGTAGAACATGGACTTTAAGGGAATTGGTTTTTTTTGCCTCCGTCCAGCATGCATTGTATGATATCGAGGTGAGCCACAAAACTTGCATTCAACCAACAATGCATCATTTTTGCCACTGTCATTGTCGTAGAATAACATACATCCATTAACACAACAATCAATCTTCTTCACATCCAATCCCAACTTTGAAACACATTTTTTGGCTTGGTAATAATTCTTCGGCATGAAATTGTTTGGTGGTGTCAAATCTAACATCAATTTTGTATAGAAGTCCACTGCTTGAATGGGAACGTTCCAATTAGATTTCCCAGCCATGAGTCTAATGCACACTGACAATTTTGACTCAGATGAACCTTCAAATACAGGTAGATTTGCCTTTGTCAGTAAATTGTAAAACCTCTGCGTCGTTTCATTTGGAGGCTCTTCATCATGACTATCGTCTGCTTCTTCAGCATGGTGACGAAGAGCATTGTCGACCATCTCTTGCATATAGGCAAATTGATCTATCTCAGATGTATGTACAATAGTATTCGAACCTGATGCAAGCCGTTTTTCAGTTGTAGTGGAGGTCGGAGGAATTTCTTCACCATGAAATGTCCAAACCGTGTAATTAGGCATGAACCCTTTTTGGTAAAGGTGAACTTTGACGACTTCATCTTTCAAAATCCTTGTACATTCGCACTTGATGCATGGACATCAAATCCCTCCATCAAGGGCATAATATTGATTTTGTCAGGCCATCTCCACGAACTCTTCAACTCCGATGACAAAAGATTCCTTCAAACCTCTCCTTCCACTATAACAACGGTCGTACATCCATCCACGATGGTTGGGAAAATGGGCCATGTTCTGTGACAAGCCAAAGAAATCAAAACTTAGCCAAAACTGGAACACTCCATGTCACATAAGTAATAAACCTATTACTACTCAAGTCGAACATGGAAGGCAATTTGAACACTATTGTCATAGGCATTCAATAAGGGCATGCAAAGACAAGTCCTGTGTATTGAACGGTCTTTGACATCCTAAGTGGTTGTGTATTAAATTTGGGGGAGTCAATTTTCTTACATTACTGAAGTTCTCTTTTATAGAGTACTTCCACATATTTTGTACATTGTAAGTGTTTAAGGTACTTTCACCCTTCTCATTCCATTGAGAATGTGTGTAGTACGATAGGACTTTAAAAGACTACTTAACTTAATCAAGTTGTAGCCTATTAAATGAACATACAATATAGAGGAACATACAATATATACATCAACATAATTTAGGCAATCAAATATGTATAGAAGCATTGATATATAATACATATTAACATAATTTAGGCAATGAAATAGCTATAAAAGTATGTACTCACAATCACATTAGTTAAAATACCTAAAGTATTTTGGTTCTAAATACTCAAACTTTGAGTTTGACGTAATTCTTTGCTTTTGACATGTTTCCTAGCTTCATTCCACTACTAGTTTAGACATGGTAGGATGTTCACATTACTTCAAATAAGTGTACATTAGGTATGCTTGCAAATTCTTACCTTTTAAGCACACTTTTATACCTTCTAACTACTCAAAATTTGAGTTGTACCTAATTCTTTGCTTTTGAATAGTTTCATAGGTTTATTTCACTACTTTAGACATGTTATAATGTTCATATTACTTAAATTTAGTCTACATTAGTTCTATTTGCAATTGTTCACCCTTTGAACACACTTTTTAGGTGCTAAATACTACAACTTTTAGTTTTAGGTTATTATTTGGTTTTCGATACTTTCCTACCTTGATTTCACTAAGTTAGACTTGTTAGGATGTTTACATACCTTAGAATGAGTCTACATTAGGTGAAATGACAATTTCTCACCTTATAAGTACACTTTTTTAGGTACTAAAAACTCTAACTTCTAGTGTTAATTTTGGTTTAAAAATGTTGCATAATTGGCTATAGCAGGTGTGACTTGAAGCATCTGCTTCTTTGTGTGCATTGTGAATGTTTGAACAAGTTTATTTTACCATTTCAAACCTATGTGCACTGTTCATTTGGTCAAATTTGAGCCTACATGCAAAATCACTTCCAAAACCGTTAATTTTGCTTACATTTGGAAGTGAATTAGTGATTTTCGAGTGTACTGTGATTCCTTGTTGTTTCAATGTTTAAACACCTTTAAGTTGATGATATAAAGTTGCTTGAATCATCACGTAAGCTTTACAAACACTGCCAATCATTTTTGGGTTTGAAAGCACACTTTTAAAGTCATTTTTCTGTGCAGTTTTCATTTTTAGTGCTGTTTGATTTTGTATACTTTGTATTTTCGAATTGTGCCCTCATTTCTATCTTTCTTTTATGTTTTAAAACTTTGAGTAGTGGAGTTTAGGTAAATTGGTCTTGTTGTCACCTTTTATGTACACTTTTTAGAACCTAAATACTCAAACTTTGAGTTTTGGGTTATTCTTTGCATTTCACTACTTTCCTAACTTGATTTCAATACTTTAGACTTCTTAGGATCTTTACATTATTTAAAAGTAGTCCAATTTAGGTAAATTGGTCTTGTTGTCACCTATTTAGTACACTTATTATGTTTTAAGTACTGTACTTTTAGGTTCTCAATATTGAAATCTTGTATTTCTTTGTATTTTCGAATTGTGCCCTCATTTTTATGTTTCTTTTATGTTTTAAAACTTGTGTACATAGTTTATTATCTATTTTGGTAAGTACTTAAATATGCTATGCATTATGACCACTTTTAGCCTATTCTAGTAACTAGTTTTAGGTTCTAGGATGTCATATTTTGAGTTCTACGTTGTTGTTGTAGTGTGATTTCCTAATTAGTTAGGTTTTACCATTCTAAACTTGTTAGGATAGTTTCTTTGAACTTTCTTAGGCTACTTTAGTGCAGTTTGCAAATTTTGACCATTCTAGTACATTTTTAGTACTTATTTTGAGGTTTTAGTAGTGGTTTACTCAAACAAGTTTAATTATCAGAACTAACCACTTCAGCAACTTAGTTTGATGAATGGAAACATGTTCAAATGGAATTTTTGCTCAAATTTAAACTTAGTGCAGCTTTTTATGGTTTACTCTTACTAGTTTAAGTGCTTTAATTTTAACATCCATAGTCAGATTTTGTTTTCTTAGTCATTTGTAGTGGTTAGTTAAGTGTTTATTAGTATTTTACCATTGTGAACTTGTCTACATACTTACATTCCAGTTTTTACTTGGTTCAGATAGCTTTTTTTGGGTTTGTTTGGGTGAATGTCACAATTCTGGTTGTTTGTATCGGTTATATTAGTTTTGACATTCTTTTACCATTTAAAAGTTGTTTACATTCTTTTAATTGTGTAACATTTGTAGTCATCTACAACCAACATATTCAGCATGTTAGCAAAATGATGAAGATGAAGTTTTGATGATGTCCAAATCAAGTCAAGAAGAAATCAAGATGTTAGGAAGACTTGTATTGCTATGGAAAAGCTTTTGTAATAATTATAATTTAGTGTCTAGGACTTAGACATTTGAGTGTTTTTGATTCCATGTAATTCCATACCATATAATCAAAAACCAGAGTCCAAAGTGCACTGTATTAATCGATTAAAAAGGGTCTTAATCGATTAAAACGAGGCTGACAAATGAAAACCAAAATTGCCTCTGGATTAATCGATTAAAGCTTGGTTTAATCGATTCCATAATCGATTAATCCTGAGATTAATCGATTAAAACAGTCCGTTGGAGGTTCCAGAGTTGAAGACTAGCCGTTACACTGGAATAATCGATTAAAGCCTAAATTAATCGATTAGTTAATCGATTAAACCTGAGAATAATCGATTAACACTAGCCGTTAGGGGTTTCAGATTTGAAAAACTAGCCGTTATACTTAGTTTAATCGATTAATACTTGATTTAATCGATTAAAACAGTCAGATGGCTCATTTTCGAAGAATGGAAGAGACTTTGGATGAGTCTATAAATAGACTCTCATTTTCTCTCAACATAACTCTTCCCTTGTGCTCAAATACTCTGAAACTCTTGAGAATTGTGTACTCTTGCTCAACTAAGGAAACTCTGTCTGTAGAGTTGGTGAAATACTGCTACGGTGATAGAGGAATAACTGGTTCATCCTTGGTGCATCTAAGGAAGTGTTTGGAAGAGGAATTCATCCTTCGTGAAGTATTCGGAGGAAGTGTTTCATCCTTTGTGAAGATTCAAAGGAGGTGTTGTTTCATCTCTTGTGGCTTCAAGAGAGGTGTTTTCTAAACTTTTACAAATTGTATCTGTGTGATTGTAGTTTGTAATAGTTTTGTGATTAGTGAAGTGTTTATCTTGTTTTTGAGATAAGCGACTGGACGTAGGATTGGTAAGATCCGAACCAGGATAAAATCAACTGTGCAAATTTCTCTCAACCTTACTCTATTCTATTGTCTTTATTATTTGCTAAGTAAGTTTAATTGAGTAGAAATTTTTAAGGCACACGATTTTAGTAAGAACCAATTCACCCCCCTCTTGGTTTGTTATCCCACGCTAACCATTCCGCTGCAGCCGCTCTGACAATTGGTATCAGAGCTTGCTTTGATAGTCTTTCAAATGGCGGGATCACATCAAACCTTTGTAGAGGGTGCTTCTATCAATAGACCACCACTATTCACAGGTAAGAATGCAAATTTTTATGGAATCTATTGATATAGATATTTGGGATGCTGTTGTATCTGGTCCTTTTGTTCCAATTAACAATATGCAGGAACCAAAGCCCCGTGACCAATGGACTGCTGAAGATAAGAGAAAATTTGGTAATGATGTAAAAGCTCGTAATATTATTTCATCTGCTCTAACTGTTGACGAGTTTTACAGGATTTCTATTTGTAAAACTGCACAAGATATGTGGGAAGTACTTAGAGTAACCCATGAAGGTACAGATGATGTAAAGAGAGCCAGAAAGAATACCTTAATCCAGGAATACGAGATGTTCAGAATGAAGCAAGGGGAAACAATAGTTGATGTTCAAAAACGCTTCACCAACATTGTTAATCATCTCATTGGACTGGGTAAGTCATTTGATACTGATGAACTTAACATTAAAATCTTGAAATCTTTAGACAGGTCTTGGCAACCAAAAGTGACTGCAATTTCTGAGTCACAAAATCTCAACACAATGACCATGGCTGCATTATTTGGAAAGTTGAGGGAACATGAACTAGATCTTGGAAGACTTGATGAAGAAGAAGCAAAAGCCAAAAACAACAAGAAGAGTTTGGCATTAAAGTCGGAGGTTGAAAGAAACAAAGGTAAATCAGAAGATGAAGACTCAGACGAAGAAGAAAATTTAAGTCTCATGATCAAAAGGTTAAACAGGTTCATGAAGTCTAAAGGTAAAGGAAGATTTAGATACGAAAAGAAAGATAATCAAGCATCTTCCTCAAATTACCGATGTTATGGCTGTGGAGAAAAGGGGCATCTAAAAGCAGACTGCCCAAATCAAAAGAAGGGTGAAGACAAGAAGGAGAAAAGATTCTTCAAGAAAAAGAAGGCCTACATTGCCTGGGAAGACGACAATGAGACCATTTCAGATTCAAGCGACTCAGATGAAGAAGCAAACATCTGTTTGATGGCAGATGATGATAACGTTAGCCAAGTAAGTAGTTCACACTATTCTGATAATGATAGTCATATGGATGAAGATGAACTGCATGATACTTACGCTGCTTTACTAGTAGAATCTGAAAAATTAGATATAGCTCATAAGAAATTGAAAATGGACTTCAAAAAGTTAAAATTGAATTTTGAAAATATTCTTGAAGAAAATGAAAATTTGAAAATTACTTCTGAAAACTTCTCTAAAATAAATGATAATTTGAAAACTGAATTTACAAATTTATCTGAAGAAAACAGAAGTTTGAAAAATAAATTTTTATATCAAGCGGAAGAAATTAGAAATTTAAAAAGTAAGGTTTTATATTATGAAAAAGAAAAATATGTTGCTAAAAATGAATGTGAATCTTGCATAAAATTCAAATATTTTTCTGAAAATACAACCACTGGAGAATTTAGTAAAACAAATGAAAATAAGGTTGTTAAAAATAAGTATGTTCCTAAAATTAAACTTAATCATAGAACCCGTAGAACTTGGGTACAAAAAGGAACAACTTATAGGAACACAAATGTTGCATCATGCTTTTATTGTATGAAAAAGGGTCATACATCTAACAAATGTAAAATTAAGCATTATGGTGTTCCAAGTGGTAGATATGCTTGGGTTGTAAAATGATTTTAATCTTTTCAAATCTAACCCAAATGACCCATACAAAGTAGTTGGGTACCTAAATAGCTTGTTCTTTTTATGTTGTAGGAATTATCAAAACCAAGGAAGTATATGTGGTGTCTTGACAGTGGATGTTCAAAACACATGACCAGAGATAAAAAGAAATTTACAAGCTTCCTGAAAAAGGAACGAGGCTTTGTCACCTATGGTGATAACAACAAAGGAAAAATCCTTGGAATTGGAGATATTGGAAGTGAAGATACCTTGATGATCAAAGACGTGCTATATGTGGAAGGATTAAAGCATAACTTAATTAGCATTAGTCAATTATGTGATAAAGGATTCAAGGTAACCTTCGAACAAAATTCTTGCACTATTTATAAAAATGATTCTTCTGAAATTGCTTTGAAAGGAATTAGGCATAACAATATTTATTTGATTGATTTAGAAAATACATCAAATAGGAATATTTCATGTTTAGTAGTAAAAGAAGAAAATCCATGGTTATGGCATAAAAGAGCTGCACATATTCATATGCAACAATTGAATAAACTCATTTCTAAAGACTTAGTAATTGGTTTACCAAAACTAAAATATGTGAAAAATAAATTGTGTGATGCTTGTCAAAAGGGAAAACAAGTGAAATCATCTTTTCATTCGAAAAATGTTGTTTCTAGTTTAAAACGCTTAGAACTTTTGCACATGGATTTATTTGGTCCCTCTAGGATAAAAAGTTTTGGAGGAAATTATTATGCTTTAGTTATTGTGGATGATTATTCAAGATATACTTGGACTTTCTTTCTTACTCTTAAAAGTGAAGCTTTCAAAGAATTTAAAAAGTTTGCAAATTTAGTTCAAAATGAAAAGGACTTGAAAATAAAGACTATTAGAAGTGACCATAGAGGTGAATTTCAAAATGAATCTTTTGAAACTTTTTGTGAAGAATATGGCATTTCTCATAATTTTTCTGCACCTAGAACTCCTCAACAAAATGGAGTTGTAGAAAGAAAGAATAGATCCTTAGAGGAACTTGCTAGAACTATGTTAAATGAATATAGTGTTCCTAAACAATTTTGGGCTGATGCTGTGAGTACTGCATGTTATGTATTGAATAGAATGCTTATTAGGCCTATTTTGAAATGTACTCCTTATGAACTTTTTAAAGGTAGAAAACCAAATGTTTCACATTTAAGAATTTTTGGATGCAAATGTTTTGTCTTAAATAATGGAAAACAAAATTTAGGAAAATTTGATTCCAAATCCGATGAAGCTATTTTTCTAGGATATTCTCTAACTAGCAAAGCTTATAGAGTTTTTAATCGGAAAACACTTGAAATAGAAGAATATGTGCATGTTGTCTTTGATGAAATTGTGGACCTTGAGGTAAAACCTCTTGAGTTAGATGAATCAGATGCAGGTGAAAATGAAGACTTGCAAAAGACAACCAATGAAGAGAAAATGAATAATCCTCAAGATGATGAAGATCTAAACAAAATATGGCAACAACCTAGAGGATTATCATTGGACAACATCATTGGCGACATATCAAAAGGGGTAAACACTAGAAGAAATTTAGTTAATTTTTGTATGAATGTAGCTTTTATGTCGCAGATTGAACCTAAGAACATTAAGGAAGCTCTTCAAGATGAACAATGGTGTATAGCAATGCAAGAAGAACTCAACCAGTTTGAAAGAAATCAAGTTTGGGAATTGATTCCTAGAGAAGATACTCATCAAGTAATTGGAACAAAATGGGTATTCAGAAACAAACTGGATGAAGATGGAAACATCACCAAGAATAAAGCTAGGCTTGTGGCTCAAGGATATAGTCAAGAAGAAGGTATAGATTATGATGAGACATATGCTCCAGTTGCCAGGTTAGAGGCAATACGCCTACTTCTTGCTTATGCATCTATAATGAAATTTAAATTATTTCAAATGGATGTTAAAAGTGCATTTCTAAATGGTTTTATAAAAGAAGATGTGTATGTTGAACAACCACCCGGTTTTGAAGATTTTAAATTTCCAAATCACATCTATAAATTAAAGAAAGCACTTTATGGTTTAAAACAAGCACCTAGATCTTGGTATGAAAGACTTAGCAATTTTCTTTTAGAAAATGACTTTAATAGAGGAAAAGTTGATTCCACTTTGTTTATTAAAAGAGTCGGAAAACATATTTTGATTATTCAAGTATATGTTGATGATATTATTTTTGGATCAACTAATAAATCTCTTTGTGAGGAATTTGCTAAGACTATGCAGGGTGAATTTGAAATGTCTATGATGGGAGAATTAACATTCTTCCTTGGTCTTCAAATTAAGCAAACGAAAGAAGGTACGTTCATTTCTCAAACTAAGTATTGTAGAGAAATTCTTAAGAAGTTTGAAATGGACAAAGCAAAGGAAGCATCTACACCTATGGGAACCTCATGCTATCTTGACAAAGATGAGTCAGGTAAAGAGGTAAATCAAACCAAATATAGATGTATGATAGGTTCTTTGTTATATCTCACTGCTAGTAGACCAGATATTATGCAAAGTGTTTGTGTGTGTGCTAGGTATCAATCTAGTCCTAGAGAATCTCACCTTACTGCAGTTAAAAGAATATTGAAATATCTTAAGGGAACTGCATCCTTTGGTTTATGGTATCCATCTGGAACGGAACCTAGTCTTGTAGGATTTTCAGATGCTGATTATGGAGGTTGTAAGATAGATAGAAAAAGCACTAGTGGAACATGTCATCTTCTAGGTAGTTCCTTAGTTTCTTGGCATTCTAAGAAACAAGCCTGTGTAGCCTTATCTACCACTGAGGCTGAATATATTGCTGCGGGAAATTGTTGTGCGCAAATCTTATGGATGAAACAGCAATTAGAAGATTATGACATTCACTTAGATCATATACCACTTAAGTGTGATAATACAAGTGCAATAAACCTTACAAAGAATCCCATAATGCACTCTAGAACCAAGCACATTGAGATTAGGCATCACTTCCTTAGAGATCATGTGCAAAAGGGAGACTGTAAAATAGAATATATTGATACACAACATCAATTAGCTGATATTTTCACCAAAGCATTACCTAAGGAAAGATTTTTTGAGCTTAGAAGGGAGTTAGGGATATTGGAAATAGAAAAATAGGTATTATTGGACTTAATATTGCATTTTTCGTTGCTTAAACAGGTTTAATCTATGTGTAAATCGATTAAAAGCGTTACTTTTCCTTTTACGACTGGATTAATCGATTAATCTACGTATTAATCGATTACGTAATCGATTAAAATCCCATTTAATCGATTAAAACCGCTCCAGACTGTTTTTTTTTAAATTGTTACCGTTTCTAACCGTTGCCAACAGCTATAAAACGGTCAAAATTTCAAATTCTGAACGTTGGGAAGCCTTATTAAGCCTATTTATACCTCCCTTGGCCTCCACTCTCCATTCTTGAACCACTTTTTGAGCCTTCACCTCTTGCTTTCTCTTTTTCTTTCATCAAAATCTTTTCTTTCACCCATTGAAATGGCTGAACCTTCCAGAAGAAGAAGACGAAGAACAAGTGAAGTTTCGGAAAATAATCTTCGCAGAAGAGATGCTACCATAGACGGGTGGCTCTCCGATGAGCAAGATCATCATTCATTCTCCACATTTTGGAAGGAAAGGAAGCTCATTAAACAAAAGTTCATTGATCTCTCATGGTACACATACTACAACTTCTCCTTTCCAAATCTCATCATTGAACAAGGAGTCCAACATCTCTTGGAACTCCGAGGGAAGTTCTATCCCGATCTTGTTCGCATATTTTATTTTAACTTAAAGGTTAGTGATGGAGTTTTTCGAACAAGGGTCAAAGGTGTAGACATTGTCTTGGACAATGAGATTTGGACAAATGTGGCCAAAGTCCCTGTTCTTGCAAATTCTCAAAACATTCCAAATGACTTTCCTCACTTCAACAAATTCATGGTGTATCAATCATTTCTCCGAAATCCTAGACAACGCAACAATCGCCTCTTTCTTGCTGGTGGCCTCAAAATGGAAGAACGCCTTTTGCATTACATTCTTGTGTGGCTTTTGTGCCCTAAAGGGTCAAATCATGCACAGTGTTCTGAAACTGATCTCATAGTTATGCATGCAATTACTCAGAGCATTCCACTCAACTGGCCTCACCTGATTCAAACAATCATGCTCAAAGCCAAAAGGTCAGATCTTGCACCTCTTCCATATCCTCTCCTTGTCTCCAAAATTTGTGAATACAAAGGAGTAGATATCTCAAATGAACATTTTGAGCATGTCCTACCGGGTCATAAGATTGGAGAAAATTCCCTGAGGCAAATGGGCTTTATCCAACAAGGACTCTCCTACATTCACCCTGAGGATGCCAATGGTGAGCAAGCAAGTGAAGACGATGATGCAAATATTCCCATGCCTGACCCTACAAATGTTGCTGGCCCATCTCAAATCCATGAGGACTATAGTCTAGAGAGTCTCTCTAGACAAATTATTGAGATGGCTCGCCTTCAAAACACTCGTCATGAAGAAATATGTACTCATCTAAAAAAATCTAGACAATAGGATTTCCGGATTAGAGCGCCACTTTAATAGTGACGAAAGTGATGAGTTCTAGATCTTATTTTCTAGTTATCTTTATAATTGTATGCTTGTCTATTTAAATTCACTAAAATGTATGTTTTTTTTTTTTTATTTCTATGCATATCTGCTTTTATTAAGGGGGAGTATATGTCCTCCTAAATTTAGGGGGAGAAACTTAAACACAACTTTTTAATTATGATCAAAAAGGGGGAGAAAATATTTTAAAAGCTTATTTGCTTATTAGTGTTTCCTCACTAATGCACTCCTTCTTCCATAAGTTGTGCTTTAAATACAGGTTATTCCAAAAGCTTTAAATCAAGGAGTTTTTGATCATCATCAAAAAGGGGGAGATTGTTAGCAAAATGATGAAGATGAAGTTTTGATGATGTCCAGATCAAGTCAAGAAGAAATCAAGATTTTAGGAAGACTTGTATTGCTATGGAAAAGCTTTTGTAATAATTATAATTTAGTGTCTAGGACTTAGACATTTGAGTGTTTTTGATTCCATGTAATTCCATACCATATAATCAAAAACCAGAGTCCAAAGTGCACTGTATTAATCGATTAAAAAGGGTCTTAATCGATTAAAACGAGGCTGACAAATGAAAACCGAAATTGCCTCTGGATTAATCGATTAAAGCTTGGTTTAATCGATTCCATAATCGATTAATCCTGAGATTAATCGATTAAAACAGTCCGTTGGAGGTTCCAGAGTTGAAGACTAGCCGTTACACTGGAATAATCGATTAAAGCCTAAATTAATCGATTAGTTAATCGATTAAACCTGAGAATAATCGATTAACACTAGCCGTTAGGGGTTTCAGATTTGAAAAACTAGCCGTTATACTTAGTTTAATCGATTAATACTTGATTTAATCGATTAAAACAGTCAGATGGCTCATTTTCGAAGAATGGAAGAGACTTTGGATGAGTCTATAAATAGACTCTCATTTTCTCTCAACATAACTCTTCCCTTGTGCTCAAATACTCTGAAACTCTTGAGAATTGTGTACTCTTGCTCAGCTAAGGAAACTCTGTCTGTAGAGTTGGTGAAATACTGCTACGGTGATAGAGGAATAGCTGGTTCATCCTTGGTGCATCTAAGGAAGTGTTTGGAAGAGGAATTCATCCTTCGTGAAGTATTCGGAGGAAGTGTTTCATCCTTTGTGAAGATTCAAAGGAGGTGTTGTTTCATCTCTTGTGGCTTCAAGAGAGGTGTTTTCTAAACTTTTACAAATTGTATCTATGTGATTGTAGTTTGTAATAGTTTTGTGATTAGTAAAGTGTTTATCTTGTTTTTGAGATAAGCGACTGGACGTAGGATTGGTAAGATCCGAACCAGGATAAAATCAACTGTGCAAATTTCTCTCAACCTTACTCTATTCTATTGTCTTTATTATTTGCTAAGTAAGTTTAATTGAGTAGAAATTTTTAAGGCACACGATTTTAGTAAGAACCAATTCACCCCCCTCTTGGTTTGTTATCCCACGCTAACCATTCCGCTGCAGCCGCTCTGACACAGCACACTAAAACAACCACCAAAACATGCTTAAACAATACAAAATAAAGCGTATACACCTTCCATTCATCACGCATCATGATCAAACTTAAAATGAAACATATGGTCAATCAAGGTTGACAAAAACTAGCAATCATATTCAATCAAGTGCATTTAAAGTATACAAATATCATAAGGGGTATGTTAAAGTGAACTTTGGGTGATAGATTTTCCAACCACTCACAGTGGTTGAAATCATATTTTAAACTCAGTTTTGGTGGTGTGATGGAGTCATTTTACCACATTTTTTGGCCATAACAAAGTCATATTTCGAATGCTAGAAGTTTCTATGTTGTGTGACAGTTTGAACAAGTCTAAAATGATGTTTAAAAGTTGCTAGCAGAGTTCAATTAGTGATATAATGGGCTGAGTGCATAATAGTATACTAAACCATCAATTTGGAGTCAAAATTGGGAAGTGACAAGGTGTTTTTGAGTAACAGTATGGATTTGAGCGAATTCAAAGTTATAACAACTTTAAAATCACTAAATCAAGTTGTTGGAGTGATTAGTTTTGACTTACAACCACTGTTATGACATTTCCTGTCTTGAACCACCAAATTTTGACTCATTTTTTTTGGAAAAAATGAACCAGACAGCACTTGTGTAGATAGTGGTAGCATCTTCAAGGGTGGAAACTTGAATAGCTCTTGATCTAAGTGGCTATACAACAACGAAAATTAGCTTACTGAAACATCATTCTATAGTGAGAAAAACAGTGAAAATTTGGCAACTCCACTAGCCAAATTTTGAGACAAGCAAAATAGTTGAGGGATTGTAAGATTGAGTTTCTATCCTCTAAAAGATACTTGGTACAGAACCTTAACAAAGTTTAGAAGTGAGATTTGAATAACCTTGGTCGAGAGGAACAACCAATCACTACATGACACATCTAAATTGTAGTTTTCAAATAAAAATATGAGAGATTTTGATGTTATAAAAAGAGAGAGATTTTGTTTTCTTGTTTAGATATGGGATGAACAAGTGGTTGAAATATGTGAGACCCTAGGCGCATGTTGGAGGGACATGGTCTTGGCCTATCATTTTTGGGTGGAAGTTAAATGAGAAAGGAAGGAGCATGGTGGGGGGGGGGGGGAGGGGGGGGCATGGTCCTGGCAAGAGCAGAATGAAGAAAGAAATAAAAGGCAAAGATGAGAAGAAGTGTACAATACACATTCTTATTGTTGTTGGCAACCTTAAAGCATGTACTTTATCTCCTTTTTCATTAGGTTTGTTATCAGTTGTTATAGTTTTCGAAATTAGAGAACAAAAAAGTGTCTTCAATGAATAGGCTTTAACACAGATCCATCAACAATAAACTAAAATAAAGCATCTACATAAGTTTCCATGCTCAATTTGTAGAATTTAATTCTCATGAAGGCTATAATAAGCAAAACAGACATTCATACATGCTGAAATTGCTCAAAGTGTGAAATTTATAAAACAAATTCAATACTCACCTCTTTAGTAGACTTTTCTAGGAGGGATATAGGTTTGATAACTTTGTATCTGTAAGGAAATAAAATTGCAAGATGTTCAGCCATGGTCTAAATGCCAAACAGAAGAAATGTCAAAATTACACAACAACAACTCTAGATCAAAACTAACTACTTTAGCAACTTTGTTTGATGAATTGAAACATGTTAAAAGTCAAATTTAACTCAAAACCAAACTGGTACTGAAAATGACCTTTCTACTTCCCAAAATTGACTCATAATTGGTGGTTTTGGAAGTGATTTTGTGCCTAAGCTATTCTTACACTTTGGTAATCATTTCAACAATTTTAATTCATCAAAATACACTCGTTTGAACTCTAATTACGCACAAAATAGATCAACAACTCAGATTCAATTTCCAAGTTCCAAAAATGCCTTAAATATGATGGTTTGACATATTCAATTGCATACAAGTGATTCTAACTTTATATGAATGGTTCTAACAGCTTTAATACATCAATTTGGACTTGTTTAAAATTCCAAACACCACAGAATCACAGCAGAACAAAAATTGATAAGTAATCACCCTTTTAGTACACTTTTTTAGGTTCTAGCTACTCAAACTTTGAGTTTTAGGTAGTTGTTTGTTTTTTAGTAGTTTCCTAGCTTCATTTGACTATTTTAGACTTGTTAGGATAGTAACATTAGTTATTGTTATTCTACTTTAGGTCAATTGCCACTTTCTCAGCCTTTTACTTGACTTTTTAAGGTTTCAAGTACCCAAACTTTGAGATTTAGCTACTTCATATAATTTTACATGTTTCTTAACTTCATTTAACAACTTTAAACTTGTTAGGATTAGTACAACACACAGTCTTATGCTAATTTAGGTGAGTTCCCAATTTCTCAAATATTTACTACACTTTTGTAGGTTTTAAGTAGTCCAATTATGAGTTTCAGGTACACTACCAATTTCACTTCTTTCTTACCTTCATTTAACTAGTTTAAACTTGTTACAATATGAAGATTACACATTCTAAGGTTACTTTAGGTGAATTTCAAATTTATGACCTATTTAGTACACTTTTTTATGTTTTAAGTGCCAAATTTAGATATGTGAGTAGTGATTTTTAGAAGTTGTCTTAGGAATCAAAACTTCACTCAATTCTTTGTCATTTCTAGTCCATTAGAACTGGTGTAGATAGTTATAGGTTTGTAAAACAGAATGCACATTTGCATCCTAATCTATTTCACCCTATTTTTGCCTTGTCTGTATATGTCTCGGTTGCGGAACCGCTGCCTATAGACGAAAATAACTGTTGTCGTTTTCCCTTACTGCACTAGTGTACGTTAATTAATGTTTCAATCATAATCATATGTTAATTAATCTTTCATCATACTCACATGGTAATTAATATTTTAGCATTAATTATATGTTAATTAATGTTTATTCTTACATATGTTAATTAATGTCTATTAACATAATTGTTTATATAATTTAAAATTATTTAATTGATTTGGATATAGTGAAGGGAAGATAAATATGTTATTATGAGTATGAGTATACTTGTTTCTTATGGTGGTGAAAATGAGATAAAAATTTCTTACTTATTTAAGATGAGATGAGAAAAAGATGAATTTTTATTTCAGAAATTGAATAGTCATGTCCTATTGTCATATCCCTGAATATTAGTATCAATGGTAAATGAATTCGTATCACTCATTTATCATCGTCATCCATGAAGTAAAATTCATTGTGACTAATTTGAACAGCTTGCAAGCATAATATATTTTAAAAGACGACTATAATCCATTTACTTAATTTTCAAAAAGTTTACTTATTTCAATAAATTTAGAAAAAGATTCCAGCCAATTCTTTCAATATATATTTAATGGTTATAATTGAATGATGACATGTTTTACCTGTACTCAATAACCAATTATATTTGTATTAGCACAATTTGTTCTGCATCAGTCGAGCAATAACAGTAACAAATATTTATGTTGCCCATAAGACTGAGCAACGACAAAGTTTCAATTTATTATTAATTTAAACGAAAGACTATATTTTATTGTCATATATCCATGATGGACAGGCAAAATGTTTTATCTCTAATACATTTGAGGAACAAGCAAGCCGTCATGGCCACAAACATGCTTCAAATACTTATAACCTTCTATGAATCATTAAAATGAATATTAATTCGTTGTTTTATTATTTATCTTTTTGCAAGAGATTATTTTGTTTCATTACAGAACTATCCATAAGATCCATAAATAAATACTTATGCAGATGTCATCACCAAGAATAATCATTGCAAATAGATCAAATTTCTCAGTATTTATTTATTTTTTACATACATCAAAACTTATGCATTATTCAACTGTTGTGAATGTGTGGTTTTAGCGGTTGAATAACTACCTACACCAGTTACACACTTTTCAATAGAAAATGAAATCGTAAACCTGCATGCTCCTGGGAGCTGTATCCATTTTTTAGGATAAAACCCTAAATTTAGCAAACTGTCAAACATACAAGCACAAAATTTTTTTCTGCCTGGAGGATTGATTGCCTTTTTAAACTGCTGAGAAGCTCCAGCACAACATCTTGGATCTGGAGGCCCAGTGTTTTCATTAGCCAAATAAGGCACACATGGAGCATACATTGGTTTATACTCGTAACACATGTCAGGAAGCTGACTTTCCCCCAGTTTTGTTAAGGCCAAACCATAAACTATAACAAACATCACTGAAGCCAAAACCTTCTTCTTCACCATCTTTTTTTTTTATTATTATTTATGCTTCTTTGCTTTCACTCTTATCAACTTGTATGATCTTTCTTTTCATCTCATTACTTATATAGACCTAATATTAAGCTTGAAATAGTTCAAATTTTTTTATCACATAATTCAAACACTTAAAACTAATTAATTATTTATGTATATCCTTCCAAGTTATCACGTTACTATTTTAAGCATTTAATTGCTCAATCATTTCAACATTAATTACATGTTAATTAATGTCTATCATTACTACTATCGGTTTAAACCTTAACTTTAAAATAACAGTTATTGGATATTTCGCAAATTCATCTTCATTTTGACAATTACTGTACGAAAATGGATAATACCTAATTTTTAAAATTAGAAAGAATGAAGATAAATATGTCTATTTTATTCTGTTTTATTTTTTACATTTGTAATTATTTTAAATTATTAAAACACCTTTCATTTAAGTAATATAAAAACTTTATATTAACTTTGGTCTTTAGTTAGTCTCATTTATTCTATAATTTTTTTACATTTATTTCATTGTTATTTAATATTCATATTTGAAATTGTATAATTATAATTTTTCTTGATATTTTTTATATTAAAGAAAAAATTATACCTTTTTGAAATTGAATAATTATTAATATCATGTGTTTTTTTAATATTTGAAATAGTAAAGGCACAAATACATACATGAATATGAATATGGATATACTCGTTCTTTAACGGAGATAAAGACGAGACAAAATCTTCATAGTTGTTGAGTATGAGGAAGATGATGGGATGAATTTTAATTTCATGAATGAATTACCATTGTTCCATTGTCATCCCTGTATATCAATAGATATAATAAATAAACTCATCTCGTGGGTATTGTTCAAATCTATCTCAAGTTCAACGAAAATTTCTACGTTTACTAATACAAGTATGAATATAGGTAATACACAAGTTTTTGAACTGAGTGCATTTTTAGCGCATTCATACATGACCTAATCTTAGCTTTCTTGAACTTTAATTGTTTTTAAATCCATTAATTTAACTAAGATTTGTTTAAAAGGGGTAATATGAGCTTTGAATGGAATTGTGTTCTAAAATTATGTATGTTAGACACTTTATTAATAAGAATTTTAATTAAAGATTCTAATATGTTGAAATCCATTAGATGACTAAAAATAATCAAATATAAGTTGGGCTTGTCACCAGTGAAAAATATACTTTTTATAGCGATTTTTCATACTTGTTAAAATCCACCAGCTATAGAAAGTGGCGCGGTGGCAGTTTTTGTAAATATGACAAACTGTTCTACACCGGTTATAATAAAATTAGGTATAAAAAGTGATATGGTGGTAATATTGTAAAAAATACAAATAGTTTTATATCGGTTTCAATGAGAACAGGTATAGAAAGTCTTTTATTTTATACCTGTTAACCATAAAACAGACATAAATTATTGATCTATACCAGTTAAATATTATAACACGTATGAATTACTTTATATATTCAATTTCTTTTCCCTCCCGCAAGTCTTCTTCTTCTGTGCAATTTTTTTTCGTTCCCCCTCTCCTGTTCTGACTCATTTGTTCTCCCTCCTTCCTTCCCCCTCCTTCATTCTCTCTCCTTCCTTCTCCTCCATTCATCTTCATTCTCCTGCCATTGTTCTCGTTCGTTGCTATTATCAAAGTTGTCGAGGTGGTTGGGTGAAGTTGTTGTTCGACGTTTGAAGTTATTCGTCGTGGTTGAAGTTCTCGGCTGTGGTGGGTGAAACCCTTGCCGTGGTGTGTTGTCGTCAGGTGATCTACCGCAAGTGAGTACATTTTTATGAATTAGAGTTTATACTGATAATTCTTCTATGACCGAAAACCTTTTGTGTAATTTTTTGTTAAGGCAATCAATTTCGCTTGTGTGCAAAATATTTATGCTATTGCAAACATCTGTTTCGTTGTTTTATTTATTGTTTGGCTTAGGAAGTGTGCAACTCAAAATCTGCAGTTCCTTTTATTGTGTTTGATCCCTCCAAAACAGAATATGAAAACACTCATCACGATTCAGAAACCAATTATTGGAAAATGATGTTTCCCTACTGTGACAGCCCCTCCAAATCACAAATTATGCTCCTACTCCACTTCCTAAAAGGCTACCTTAGTTGGAATAGGTATCACAAATTCTGCTCCTACTCCAAATCACAAATTCTGCACCACAAGAACTTCATAGCATCACATTTTACTACTTGGTTAGCACCAAATCAGATTCCAAAATAACACCAAAAAATAGCATTTGACAACACCAATTTCAGCAAATAAATTGGCACTTAGAGGGCCAAAAGCTGAAACAAACAAGAAACGAAGGTTCTAAAACAAGTAGGCACACAAATGGAACCTATAAAATGCTCTAGAATGAATTAAAGAAACAAAGAAAACTAATTAAACAAAGGACTGCAGAAATAGAATCAACCTTGTTGATTTCACGTTAAAAATAGGTTATCATGATTTAGTGTAGTAGCTATTTTGCATAAATTCAATTCTATGCACATTTAGATCATAAAAACCATCCAAGCAAGTTTAATTACACTTTTTACAACCAAACAAGGTCAGATTTCAACAGTTTATAGGCTTTTTCTCCAAATCACATGTGTAGTTCTTTTTTCAGCTTTTCCTTTTCCTACTTTGATCAACTCACATAGCTTAAATTCGTTTCTGACCAATATACTGAGTAACAAGCATTTAAACAAGCTAGTTCTGCAATTTTGAATGTGAAGGAAAGGTTTGCAATGACTTTAGCACAAATTGACAAGAACTTCAATAATGAACTAATGCTAAACAAGATTAAAAACCAGAAAATGACACAAACAAAGTGAGTGCAGCTCGACAAACTGCTTAAAATAAATTCTGCTGAGGGTTAAATATCTTTTTTGTTCTACTAGAAGAAAAACCCATATACTTCTAATTTGAATGACTTAAACCAAGTCAACTAAAAGCCGGTTGTTCAAAGATGTGGACATTTTTTAATAGCACTTTTAAAAGTATAGTCCACAAAAATTTTTAAAAGTAGGGAAATTTGATTTTACAAAGTTCCCCACATACTGAATGTGAAAATGATTTATTTTTGTGTTATAATATGTTATTTAGAAATAAAATGATAAAATAAAAAAGATGCAATGACTTTACAAAGTTTCCCCAACTCTGTCAATCAACAAAATATTGTTGAATATTGTTTATTTCCCTTTGAGTATTCAATATTGTTGAATATATTGTTAGAGACTTCTAACTGTACAAAAGCATATAGAAATTTATTACTTTATGCCCAATTTGAACAAATCTTTCTTACAAAGATATTATAGTCCAATGTACCAAATCCAACAGTGTTGTATATTGTCCAGATTTTTAACACTTACATGGAGAACTTATATTTTAGACTTGTAGAATGTTGTTAACAATTAACACCCTTTTATTATATGGGATAACTCTTCCCTATCAAAAACTCTCACTTCTCTTGCTCTTATTGTAAAAGTCGTATTTATACTTTTGACTATTGTAAAGGTGGTTGCTTTTACAAATAATAATGGATCAGAGTTGGATAAATTTGATATACACAACAAATGAATATGAGAGTGGAGTAGAACAATTTCTTGAATTTGCAAAGATGAATGTTCCAGACAATAATAGGAGATTTTATTGTCTGTGTGTTAATTGTTTGAATGAGAGAAAACTACCAACAGAAGTTATTCGAGAGCATGTTCTATACGATGGATTCCTAAAGAGCTTCACAAAGTAGACATGGCATGGTGAATTAATAGATATGCCAAGTGTAAGTGACTCTCAAGTAGAAGTAGAAGAAGTTGATTTAGAGATGGGTGATCGGTTAGTGATGGAATCCTGCTTGACGTAGTCCTCCTTTTGTATTTTTACCTTTCATAGCTTAGCTCTTAAGGAGCATGGGTTACTATAAATACTCAACTCCTCTCTTGTATTAGGACTTTTGAGATTAATGAGAATTGAATTTTCTGAAATCAGAAATTATTCTCTCTTAGAAAGTCAGGCTAGAGAGTCCAAAGACTCCCTCTAGCCACCTTCCAAGCACACTTCCAATTTTTTTTTTCATTCTTCCATTTTACTCCATTGTGCTTCCATTAATGCTCTCCTCCACGACGCACTATTCATTACTTCAAGCCAGCTTCTCGCGCACATCATTCAACCAATCTTCATTCACCACGCATCAGAGGTCATTGCCTCGTCATTTTCTCTCTCACGCATCAGAGAACATCTTCATTTCTCCCATTTTCCACTTCCAAGAAACCTCATCTGCTAGGGTTTCTCCCTCTCAAACGCATCATCATCATAGTAAGCCTCTACTCCCTTTCTATCTTCACAGATTCACCTCTTCATCATCTATAAACATCATTCTCTTCACAGATTCCACATCATTTTCACCATTTCTTCATTTTCACCGATTGATCTAGCTTTTGGATCGATTAAAAACCTCTCCTCACCTTGTTTATCATTTTCCACCAATTAAACACCTTTCTCATCATTTAAAATCCATTTTCCACCGTTTAAACCTAGGTCTAGGGTTTCGTTGTGTTCACTCTCGGTTTCCTTAGATTTCATTCGAGTCATTCTTCGATTTCGAGTTCCTCAATATTTCGTTGCATCCTTCTTCGTTGGAAAAGCTTCGAGGAGGTCAGGTTCGAGCTCGCACAGCTTCTATCGTCATCTCCTCGGGCGTTCGTCCATCAGTTGGTATTAGAGCTTCGGTTTCGTTCACGCTTCACGCGTCAAAGCTAAGTATCTTTCTCCGTTTTCTGTTTCATTCATTGTTTCTGTTTTGAGTTTTGTTTCTTTTGATTCAGTCGTGTTTTTGTTGTCTCGCGTCTCTAATTCAAATCGTGTTGATCTGTTTAGCTTGTGCGTTGTTCATCATTTCTTTTACTGTCTTGTGTTGATTCATGTGTTTTGGTGTTGATCTGTTCATTAGGTTCTGGTTGAGTC
The DNA here is from genome assembly GCF_016808095.1 of Vigna angularis. Lineage (NCBI taxonomy): Eukaryota > Viridiplantae > Streptophyta > Magnoliopsida > Fabales > Fabaceae > Vigna > Vigna angularis. Next base: position 8,132,096 of record NC_068975.1, on the reverse strand, counting down.
TATTTGTCTGTGCCAGCTTTTCTTTGAGTCTTTTCCTCATTTTAATCGGTCCATTTTTTCATTTGAGTCATTTTCATTGATGAATCATATTCTGTCATGTTTACAGTTATGTTTAATTGCTTAAAATGTCATAAATTTTGTGTTCAAAGCTGTATTTGATTTTTTTTCTGAGATTTTGGATTATATGATCTGTGGCTGTACACCATATGAGCTATGATACAGTCATTGTGAGCTCGGGTGCATGCAAAAGTGACATTAATCTCAGATCTGACTGGCTGATTGAAGTATAATCTGTTTTGAATTTAGCATTGAGATGCATCTGATTGATTGAGCCAGTACCATGTGCATACTATATAAGCAATGAATTGCTTTGGCAAAGCTTGGTTGCACTGAGAAAACTCCAGTAGAGTCTCATTTGCAGTTGGCCGATCTGTATTGCTTTGCTTGAGTCTAGTTATTTTGTTTCAAATCTGGTTCAGCACATAGATCATTGTTAAACATCTCTCTCATTGTTGATTTAGTGTCTTGTTCAAGTTTGAGTTGCTGTTTCTGGTTCAATTTAAGTGTTCAAAGGTCATTTGATTCATTAAGTCAAAATTTGAGTGGAAGAGTTGCTTAATTTGAGTAATTTGGGGCTTACTAAGTCAAATTTTGAGATAATGTGTTTCTGCATCCAGTTGCTTTACAAACAAGTTTGTTTTAGATATTTGAAACTATTGATGCAAAGAAACCATGAGTTAATAGCTGCCCTAAGCCTTTTCACTCTTTAAACCACCAAACTTTTGGCATTTTTCATTCACAAGTTGCTAGTTGTTTGCCTTTTCTGAAATTTGTGGAATTGGTGCATTTGAAATTGAGTTGTCATTGCAGCAAAAGCTTGGTTATTCTGTTTACATGTAAAACAATTCAAAATAAACATTTATATATTTCTAAAAAGCTGACAGACCAGTGCAATTGACTTTTATGAAAGCTGATGCATTAGAAAAGCCTTTTCTCTTAGGCATTTTATGGAACAGTTTCAACCAATTATGAACTGAATTTGAATTTGGTGCAAATGCAACTTGTTTGGTTTTTTTATTGCTTTTAACATCTACTCTAGAACTGATCTTAGGATCCTGTTTGAGTGCTCACATTATTCATTACCTTGTTTCTTGTTTGTCTTGATTGACTTTCCTGGTTTTGTCTCAATGCATGTGCATTATGTTCTGCTGTTCTTAATTTGAGCTTTGTTTGCTTTCATAATCTGATCTAGAGTTGATCTTGAGTCAGTTTCTCTGCTGTGCTGTTAGTTTCATTATATGGTGCTTACATTGTTGGTGGCTATCCTATAATGTCCATTACTTTGCCTTTGCCTTAGCCTAGCCATTCTTGTTTGAGAAGCTGTTACACTTTGGTTTCTGGAATTTGAAAGAAGGTTTATGTGCTTGGTAGCATCTTAGGTGGTGGTAGTCTGAAAGACTCTCCAGCTTTGTACTGCCAAGGGAGAATCTCCCTTCCAAACCTTTCCATTTTTTTAGTGCTTTGAGCTTCCAGAGAGACCTGTTTTTTGTGAGCTTTGTGTGGCTACATCTAAAGCCAAATATCCTTGTTGAGAGTGTGTTCTTACTTCAGTTCTGAATCTGAATTGTGCTTACCAATTAGATTTGTGCAGTTTTTGTTTTGATTGCCATTTATAGGTGGTGTTGTGTTAAGAGTGAATTACAAAAAGCTGCAAAAGTGAAGAAGTTGAACAAGAAGTCTCATGAAACTTGAACTGAATGGGCTTTGGGAGTGCAGACCAGAACCTTCACTGATACAGTTGTAGAACTTCAACAGAGTTTAGCTTAAGCAACCAGAGGCAAAAACAATTCATGTGGGAGTGTTGAACTGAAGGGAGTTTCTTTCACCTTAAATTACTTCTGTTTGGTTGAACTATGCCTGTTATAGCTTGTCATTGATTAGGATTATTTGAAGTGTTGATCTAGTATGATAGTTTTTGTAGACTAGGATTAGCCATTCTGATTTGGAATTATTTCTGCATTGCATTGGATTGGTCAGGTTTTGATTAGTCTGGATGGTTGTTTAATCAGTTTGGTTCAGCTTTGACTTACACCTATTTGCATCTGGTTCAATATCCATTGCCATTTGTACCTTGCTAAAATTTGATGTGAAATTTTAGTGTGCAGAGCTGATCTGTTTGGAAGTTTAGTTGGAATTACACAGCTAAAAGCAGTCTTGTAAATAGGGAAGTTGCTTAGCTTACCTAATTCTAGTTTGCTTAGCTATTTCTGAGTTTCATTTGACATTGCTTTGCATTGTGTACTCTGCTGAACTAGTTGTGAATTTTCTGTGTAGTTTGGGAAAAGCCATACTGATTGTATTGTAGCAGATTGTAAATTGTGCGCTGAATCTGTGAGACAAGTAGCATTTACATCTTGCTATGCAGTTTTGAACTAAAGGGCCATTCTTCTACCTTAAACTCTTTCTGTTTTGATTGAACTGCTCTTGATATAATTTGTAATTGCTTGCAATAAGTGAATTGTTGATTTAGTTGGAATTGTTTGTGCAATATAAGTTGACACCATTATTTGAGCAGCAGCAAAATCTCAGTGGAAAGTTTGTGCAGCCAAGAGAAAGGGAAGTTCTTACTACCTATATCCTCTTTTGCAATCTGTTTTAACTAAGTGAATACTCAGCAGTTGTGTGCATGTGTGATTGTAGGATGGGCATGGCAAGAAGATTCAAGACAACTGATTCCAGAAGCAACAAAGTTGAACCAAGACTAAGATGTCAAGAAGCCAGATTGGGCACGTGGTTTTCCTGCAGGATGAACAGGACCGTAGCATAGGATTGTTGCTTTTGTAATTGTTTTTTCTTCAATTTGTTTGTAATAGGCTTGTGTTAGCCTACTGTTAGCTTTAGCTTTGTTTTGTAAAAGGCCTTTTATAAAGTCCAAGTGCTTTGGAAGAGTCCTTGGTGCTCTTTCAAACTCTTGGCAACTTTACTTGCTTTAATTTTAGCATAGCTACACAGGTGAGTGTGTCTTGTTAGCCAAAGCTACAAGCCTCACCATAGGAGTAGACTTTAATATTCATTGTGTTATTTGTGTTTCACGTTTAGGGGTGATTTAGGCTAAAAGGTATTAAACTCTAAGCCTTATCACATTAGAGTCCGAGAGTCTAGTCTTTTAATTGTGTTTAATTGTTTGTGATTGTTTGTGAGTTGTGTTCTTTGATTTTAAAGGTGATTTTTGTTTAAAGGGTAACTAGTAGTAACCTAATGGCAAGGTAAGACTTGGTACTTAAGCAGTCTTCATGACTCACCTCTTTTACCTGGGACTTGTCTAAGTGTGAATCTTGTATACCTTTCACACAAAGAAAACATTTAAAAACAAAGATGTCTTGTTATAGTTCATATAGGTCTTCTAGGTTAGATAATGTTGATGAAATGTTTAAACAAGCTAGGAATCTTCCATCCTTTGGTAAAGACATAGGTGCATTAACATACCTAGCTTGGGAAAAAGAAATTGATAAAATAAATCCTTGGTTTTATGGAGAGAGTGAATATTATGTCCTTAGCATATATCTCTCTAAGTTAGAAGAGCATGCAAGTGAGTGGTGGGATGAAAGACAATATCATGTTAGGAAAGGTAGAAAGTCTTCCATACGTGATTGGCATGATTTAAAAGCTTGCATGAGAAGAAAGTTTGTGTCTTCAAGCATTAAAAGAAACCTAGAACTAATTAGGGATTGCATTGATGATGGAAAATTATTTCTTGAGAGTTTAAATGATCATGGGTTTCATCGTAGAGAATTAGAATTTGGGGTAAGACTTAAAGAGATCAAGGATAAGAAAAGAGAAAGAGAGATTGAGAGAAAAGAAGAGGAAGAAAGGAAAGAAGAAGAGAAGAGAGAGAGAGAGAGAAGAAAACGAGAAAAGAGAAGAGAGAAGAGAGGAATTAAGAAGAGAAGAAGAGAAAAGAAAAGAAGATGAAAGAAAAGAAAAAGAGAGAAAAGAAGAAAAGAGAGAAAGGAAAGAAAGAGAGAAGAAAGAAAAGGAGAAATTGTTGTTGATGACAAATTCTATTCTTTTCAAGACTATGGAACCTGATGGACAAATTTATGAACACCAAAATGTGATGTCACAAACTTGTTGAACAATCGACAAGTATGACCGAATCATTTCAAGTAATAAACTCGGTAAGACCAAGTATCGTTCTCCCAAAGGACTCACGGCCTAGTTTAGTTATGTGATTTGTTGATTAGCTAAGACTTAAGAACGAAATAATTGGATTTTAATATGCAAAAGACGAAAATAAACATGTATGCATGAGGTTGATCAATGGCAAAAGCAAAAGACAAGCACTTTCAATGAAATATATATGAATATGTTGTTGGGGTTCAATTTCATCTTATCCACTCTCATATATTTTAGGAATTCAACATTCAAATCATCATTGTTAATGCCACTCTCTAAAGTACCTTTCAAGAAGGCTTCTCCCTAATTACGAGTTCATACAATTCCTAGCATTCCTAATAATTAGTTCATCAAGTGCAGGAGCTTAACGACAACCAATATAATATTGGGAGCAATTCCCCGGATCTAGACTTCCCCGTACGTTCCCGTATCGACAAAATCAATAATCATGCATTGAATGAGTTAAACAAAGCAAGCATTAAGCAAAGAGGAAAAACCCTAACTAATGATGAAAGAAAGCATAAATCTTAGATTAAGATGTAAGCACAAATTCCATATATGAGAGCTTCAAAAGATTACATTGATTCCCCAACAAACATACAAGGTTTAGTTCACCATATTCATGGTGAACCTAGATGAACAATAATGAAAGAATGAAAGATAAAACCCTAGAAGGGTGAAGAGGTAGCCTGAGCATCCAAGATCCTCCTTCAAAGGGGTGGAAGAGAGAGTGTTTGCTTTGTTTCTGCCAAAAGATACCAAACCCTAAGACATCTAGGTCTTTAAATAGGACATAAAAATAATAGAAAACGGGTCCAAGCCCAAACAGATCATAAAATCGCAGAAAACTGGCCAAAAACTCGTATGGTTGACTTTTTCCGTATTCTGGTTGACTGGTTGACTTTTTGGTTGACTGGTTGACTTTTCTGGTTGACTAGTTGACTTTTCTGGTTTCTGGTTGACTTTTTTGATTCCATCTCTCTCCTTCTTCACTTCTTTCACTAAATTCACCTTAAAACCTGCACAAAAACACTGAAATCAAGCATAAACCTGTCCAGCTCTCTTATTTCTGAAAATATGGATAAAAGCATGATTTTAAGCTAGTTTCTAAGTGTAAAGGTTGCTTTTTGTGTCAACTTTAAGCATGAAAATAACAGTTTTTCAACTGTTATCACAACCCCAAACTTAGAACTTTGCTTGTCCTCAAGCAAACAAGATGTAACTCAATCTTCAACCAATTCATATGATGGTTCACTCATTCAAAAATCCTCCTTTTCAAGATAAGTAACAACTTCACTCAAACTTATGACCAAGAGTTCAATCAAGATGTGCACATGCTTTAGTGTTCACAAAGTCATTTAAATTCCAACAAATGCTATTTTTCATGAATGATCAATCAATTAAGCATGGATGTTCATGTGCTTATGGAATATTTCCTCACTAGGTAAAGTGTTTCACTCAACACACAAGTGTATAAGAGGTAAAGTGTTTCACTCATTCACTCCACTATCACAATGTTACATGAATCAACTTTGCCTTTCATTTTACCACAATCAAAAACATTCACAAGCATGCATCATCACAAGGACTTTTCAATGGCTTATAATGTGGCTGGGCTAACAAGAAAATTGGTTTTTCTGGATCACAAAATCCTTGAGTTAAGAGAATCATAACAACACAATTTTTCTTATTCTTCCCAACTTGCCTTTGCATTTGCATTGAGCTTTGCTTCTTTTTCTTTTCTTTTCTTTTTCTTTTTTTTCTTTGCATATTCTTACTTTTTAGCTCTTAGCTCAATGCTTTTCCTTTTTCATGTTTTCCCAACAACCCCAAACTTGAACATTTAACAATACCACACAAGATCTTCTACTTAACTCAAGGTAAAGATTTTCAATCAAGGGTTTCAGTGTATGTTCAAGGCTAAGGGTTCAAAGGATAGAACACAAAGTGTTCTCTTTTAGTGGGCTAACTTTATGAATTTGGTCAATAAAAAGGGTTCCAACAACCGGCCTTGATCATATGATGCAAAACAAGCAATTGATTCAATCATAGAAAACCTAGGCAAAATCATTCATGTTTCCAAAGTAATAGCATTCAATCAATAACAACTCTGGAGCTCAAAACCTCACATATAAGCTCATTCACTTTTGACATACACATCCTGCTTAATTTCACAATCACAATCATAATATCCTGCATTTGTTCACAAAGCTTGTGAATCACCTGTATAAGCATTTTAATGTGCACATCTTCTCAACATCAATCAATCAATAAGCATCATCAAGCATTACTTATCAAACAATCACAGTTAATAGCAAACCATCACACAAACCAGGTTTCCAATAAAGTACATCAAACTCTAATCTAAAAACATAAAATACTTACAGAATACTGGGTTGCCTCCCAGTAAGCGCTTGTTTAACGTCACGAGCCTGACCCAAACTTTCAAGGATCAACCAACAACATCATTGTGGAAAATTGTTGCACCTCTCCCCCTATATAGGGTTTGAGACGTTGACCATTCACCACCCAACTTCTCTGTGGATCATCAGCAGCTGGATTAAATATTTCAATTGCTCCATGCAGATGCACTTCTTTTATCACAAATGGTCCTGACCATTTTGACTTCAGCTTCCCAGGAAATATCTTCAATCTTGAATTGAACAATAATACCTGTTGTCCTGGATTGAAAACTTTATTCACCAACTTCCTGTCATGATAAAATTTAATCTTGTCTTTGTAAGCCTTGGATGAATCATATGCATGTAATCGCATTTCTTCAAGCTCCAAAATCTGCCTTCTGCGTGTGCATTGAGTTTCATAAGGATCAAAATTCAAGAATTTCAAAGCCCATAATGCTCTATGCTCCAATTCTACTGGCAAATGGCATGCTTTCCCATAGACTAATTGAAACGGTGATAATCCCATAGACGTCTTCATTGCTGTCCTATAAGCCCAAAGAGCATCATCCAATTTGAGAGACCAATCCTTTCTTGATGAAGTCACTGTTTTTTCCAGGATCCTTTTTATCTCCCTGTTAGACACCTCAGCTTGTCCATTGGTTTGTGGATGATAAGGTGTAGCTACCTTATGTTTTACTCCATAGTGTTTGAGTACTTTCTCTAGCTGATAATTGCAAAAATGAGATCCTCCATCACTGATCAACACTCGTGGAGTGCCAAAACGTGAGAATGTCTGCCTCTTCAGGAATTTAATTACCGTGCTAGCATCATTTTTAGGACAAGCTAATGCTTCCACCCATTTACTCACATAATCCACTGCTACCAGAATATATTCATTGTTGAAAGATGGAGGGAAGGGTCCAACAAAGTCAATACCCCAACAATCAAAAACCTCAACCTCTAAAATACCTTGTAAAGGCATCTCATGACGTTTAGTGATTGTCCCTGCTCTTTGACATTTATCACAATTTCTAGCATGATTATGGGCATCTTTAAATAAAGTTAGCCAATAAAACCCTGATTGAAGGACTTTTGCTGCTGTTCTTTCTCCATTAAAATGTCCTCCATAAGGTGAATCATGACAATGCCAGAGAATTCCTTCTGCTTCTTCATTTGTAACACATCTCCTCAGAAGATTATCTGCTCCAATTTTGAACAAATAAGGATCATCCCAAACAAACTGCTTGGCATCATGCAGAAATTTCTTTCTTTGTTGCCAAGTTAAGTCTTCCGGCATGACCCTTGCAGCTTTAAAATTAGCCATATCAGCAAACCAGGGCCTCTGCTGAATATACATGAGTGATTCATCTGAAAAAGATTCCCAGATTTCAGACTCCTTGCTAGTGACCTCATTGTTGACTAACCGTGACAAATGATCAGCAATTAAGTTCTCACTTCCTTTCTTATCACGGATTTCTACATCAAATTCTTGCAATAGTAGTACCCATCTAATCAGACGTGGCTTAGAATCTGGTTTTGTCAACAAATATTTGATAGCTGCATGATCTGTATAGACAGTCACCTTAGACCCAATAAGATAAGGTCTAAATTTCTCTAGAGCATACACAATGGCAAGAAATTCTTTCTCTGTGGTAGCACAATTCAATTGAGCATCGTTTAGAACCTTGCTAGCATAATAAATTGGATGAAACTTTTGTTCTTTCCGCTGGCCAAGGACAACTCCTATTGCATAATCACTTGCATCACACATTAATTCAAAATTTTGATTCCAATCTGGCGCTACAATTATTGGAGCTGACACTAACTTCTTCTTCAATGTGTCGAAAGCTTTCAGACAGCCTTCATTCATCACAAAAGGAGCATCCTTCATCAAAAGATTACTCAATGGTTTAGCAATTTTTGAGAAATCTTTGATGAATCTTCTATAAAACCCAGCATGACCAAGAAAACTTCTAATCCCCTTTACATTTATTGGTGGAGGTAGTTTCTCAATGACTTCTACTTTAGCTTTGTCTACCTCAATTCCTTTAGCAGAGATTTTATGCCCCAATACAATTCCTTCAGTTACCATGAAATGACATTTCTCCCAATTAAGAACAAGATTTGTCTGAACACATCTTTTGAGGACAGTGTTCAAATTAGCCAAACATCTTTGGAAAGAATTTCCAAAAACTGAGAAATCATCCATGAATACTTCAATGCATTTTTCTAAGAGATTTGCAAAAATTTCCTGCATACACCTCTGAAACGTACCTGGAGCATTACATAATCCAAAAGGCATCTTTCTATATGCAAAGATACCAAAAGGACAAGTAAAAGTCGTCATCTCCTGGTCTTTTGGATCTACCACAATTTGATTGTATCCAGAATATCCATCTAGAAAACAATAGAAAGCTTGCCCTGATAACCTTTCTAACATCTGATCCATGAAAGGAAGAGGAAAATGATCTTTCCTAGTAGCTTTATTCAGCTTCCTGTAATCAATGCACATACGCCAGCCAGTAACTGTCTGAGTAGGAATAAGTTCATTCTTATCATTATAAATTACTGTCATCCCACCTTTCTTTGGAACCACCTGTACTGGACTCACCCATTCACTGTCAGAGATTGGATAGATGATACCCGCTTCTAGCAGTTTCAACACTTCTTTTTTGACCACCTCCTTCATAACAGGATTTAACCTTCTCTGTGGTTGAGCACTTGGTTTATAATCTTCTTCCATAAAAATCTTGTGCATGCAATAAGTTGGGCTAATACCTTTGAGATCTGATATTGACCACCCAATTGCTTCTTTGTTGGCTTTCAGAATTTCTATCAACTGCTCTTCTTCTTGTAGAGATAAAGAGTTATTGATGATGACTGGCTTTGTTCCATCTTCTTCTAGAAAAACATATTTTAGATGTGATGGCAATCTTTTTAATTCTGGTGTCTGTGCTTTGACTGCTTCTTCCTTATCAATTATTTCGAATATTGGATCTTCCTCCGGACTCTTTTTCAATGTTTCCAAGTCCATCAGACATTCATCAATCAATTTCTCTTCTTCTTCATCTAAATCTTCACATGCATCAATGAGAGTTTTTTCCAACGGAGAAATATTTCGCACCATCCTTTCTTGCACCATACAAACTTCATCAAGTTCATCAAATTGAAAACATGCTTTGTCATCATTTGGATATGTCATGGCCTTGGATACGTCAAAAGTGACTTCTTCATCATCAACTCTCATTTTAAGCTTACCATTCTCTACATCAATCAAAACTCTAGCAGTCTTCATAAAAGGTCTCCCAAGAATAAGAGGAACATCACTATTCCCTTCCATCTCCATCACAATAAAATCCACTAGGAATACAAATTTGTCAACCTTCACTAGAACATCTTCAACCACTCCATATGGATATTTAAGAGACCTGTCCGCCAATTGAAGAGCCATTCTGGTTGGTTTCATTTCCAACCCCTGAATTGTTATGCACATGGATAGCGGCATTAGATTAATGCTAGCTCCCAAATCAATCAATGCTCTTCCAACTTTCACATCTCCTATGGTGCATGGAATAGTGAAGCTTCCTGGATCTTTAAGTTTAGGAGGTAGTTTCTGTATGATTGCACTGCAGTTACCCTGTACATTGATAGTTTCCTTTTCAATGTACTTGTGTTTCTTTGTGAGGAGTTCCTTCAAAAACTTTGCATATGCTGGCATCTGTTGCAATGCTTCAGAGAATGGTATAGTGATCTCCAGCTTCTTAAACAACTCCATGAATCTTTCCAACTGCTTTTCTTTCTCCTTCCTTGAATAACTCTTTGGATAAGGAAGTGGCTTTTCATACTCTTTTTCTTTTTGTCTCTCCTCTCTCTCTTCTCTCTCTTTTTTTTTCTCCTCTCCTCTTTTTCTTTTTTCTTTTTCTCTCTCTCAACTCTTTCTTTCCACTCACATGTTTATTTTTCACTCTCACTCTCATTTTCTTTCTCCTCTCTTTCTTTTTTTTCTCTCCTCTAACACTCTACCACTTCTGGTCACAACAGTTTTACACTCCTTTCTGAGATTATCATGTTTCATCTTGTCAACTATTCTCTCAACATAAACCTCCATATTTTTAAATGCACCATCCACATTCTGACAATAAGACGCATTCGTCTTCAAGAATCTTTGGAAAGTCTCTTCAAGTTTTGTTGTTTTCTCAATTGGAGTAGATTGCATTTGCCATTTTTGTTGTTGCACTTGAACCATTGAGACCTGTTGTATTTCCTGTGGTATTTGAGAAAGCTTCATAATTACCTCTTCAAGCTGTTGAGAGATAATTCTATTTTGAATAAGCAAAGCATCATTTGATTGTAACAACTCCTTCTGACTAAGATATCCTCTTTCAATGTTGAGTTCGTTGTCACTAGTAGCCATATTTTCAATAATTTCAGTTACTTCCTCTGGAGTTTTCTAGTTAATGTTTCCTCCTGCTGAGGCATGAAGCATCATCTTAGTTTGTGAACCAAGACCTCCAAGGAAAGTTAGGACTACTTCTTCTTCTTTGAAACCATGCATGGGAGTTTTTCGTAACAGGCTTTTATATCTGTCCCATGCATGCCCCAGTGATTCTTCCATGCCCTGCTTAAATGAAGAAATCTCTTGCTTGCCTTTTGTCACCTTAGATTGTGGGAAGTACTTGTTTAAAAATTTTGTGACCACTGCTTCCCACTCTGTGAAACTTTCTTCTGGGAAAGAATTCAACCAAAGCTTAGCATTGCCTCCCAATGAGAAAGGAAACAAGCTAAGTTTGATAGCTTCGTCTGGCACCCCATTAATCTTGACTGTGTTGCAAATCTCATTGAAGGTAGTGAGGTGCTCATATGGGCTTTCATGAGATAACCCATTAAATTGGTTGCTTTTCACCAGTTGAATCAGTGCTGGTTTGACCTCCATATTAGCTGCATTGACTCTAGGTCTAGCTATAATGTTAAAGTGCTGAGGTCCAGCTATATTGGTGTAGTCAGCAAGAGTTCTTCAAACATTGTTGTTCTCCATATTTTTTGTTCTATGAACAGAACCTTGTGGTGATGATTGTAAGAAAGTTTCTGGAGAAGGGAAAAGTTCTCTAGATGTTAGGATTCTTCTCCTCCGTCTACTCTCGTCTAGACCTTCAAGCAGAGGTTCTGTTGTTTTCTTGCTCCTTGTTCTAATTGCTTCCTGCATGCACAAGAAAACAAAACCCTAGAAAATATTTGTTAGCACAAAAAGATATAGGAGAAGATATAGATTCAGAAGATAAAAGATTTAGAGGATAAGATAGAATAATATAAAATAAAATAAAATAAAATAAAATCTAATCTAATCAAATAAAATCAAATAAAATAAAATCTAATCAAATAAAATCAAATAAAATCTAATATAATCAAATCAAATCAAATCAAATCAAATCAAATCAAATAAAACCAAATCAAATAAAAACCGAAAAAATAAAAACAGAAAATAAAAACAGAAATTCAAAATTAAGGTCAAAGATAATCAATAATCACACAAATTAACCACTTAAACCATAGTCCCCGGCAACGGCGCCAAAAACTTGATGGACAAATTTATGAACACCAAAATGTGATGTCACAAACTTGTTGAACAATCGGCAAGTATGACCGAATCGCTTCAAGTAATAAACTCGGTAAGACCAAGTATCGTTCTCCCAAAGGACTCATGGCCTAGTTTTGTTATGTGATTTGTTGATTAGCTAAGACTTAAGAACGAAATAATTGGATTTTAATATGCAAAAGACGAAAATAAACATGTATGCATGAGGTTGATCAATGGCAAAAGCAAAAGACAAGCACTTTCAATGAAATATATATGAATATGTTGTTGGGGTTCAATTTCATCTTATCCACTCTCATATATTTTAGGAATTCAACATTCAAATCATCATTGTTAATGCCACTCTCTAAAGTACCTTTCAAGAAGGCTTCTCCCTAATTACGAGTTCATACAATTCCTAGCATTCCTAATAATTAGTTCATCAAGTGCATGAGCTTAACGACAACCAATATAATATTGGGAGCAATTCCCCGGATCTAGACTTTCCCGTACGTTCCCGTATCGACAAAATCAATAATCATGCATTGAATGAGTTAAACAAAGCAAGCATTAAGCAAAGAGGAAAAACCCTAACTAATGATGAAAGAAAGCATAAATCTTAGATTAAGATGTAAGCACAAATTCCATATATGAGAGCTTCAAAAGATTACATTGATTCCCCAACAAACATACAAGGTTTAGTTCACCATATTCATGGTGAACCTAGATGAACAATAATGAAAGAATGAAAGATAAAACCCTAGAAGGGTGAAGAGGTAGCCTGAGCATCCAAGATCCTCCTTCAAAGGGGTGGAAGAGAGAGTGTTTGCTTTGTTTCTGCCAAAAGATACCAAACCCTAAGACATCTAGGTCTTTAAATAGGACATAAAAATAATAGAAAACGGGTCCAAGCCCAAACAGATCATAAAATCGCAGAAAACTGGCCAAAAACTCGTATGGTTGACTTTTTCCGTATTCTAGTTGACTGGTTGACTTTTTGGTTGACTAGTTGACTTTTCTAGTTGACTGGTTGACTTTTCTAGTTTCTGGTTGACTTTTCTGATTCCATCTCTCTCCTTCTTCACTTCTTTCACTAAATTCACCTTAAAACCTGCACAAAAACACTGAAATCAAGCATAAACCTGTCCAGCTCTCTTATTTCTGAAAATATGGATAAAAGCATGATTTCAAGCTAGTTTCTAAGTGTAAAGGTTGCTTTTTGTGTCAATTTTAAGCATGAAAATAACAGTTTTTCAACTGTTATCAGAACCTAAAAGGGAAGGTTTTCAAATCTTTACTTCTTTTCCAATCATGGTTTATTCTTCAAATATGGATTTTTCTTTCAAACCAATTGTCATTATATATTCTATGAAAACATTCTCAAAATATGACAATTCAAATCTTGAGTTATTGTTATCTTTAAGAAAACAATTAACTCAAGACAAAATTGAATTTGGACTTCTAAAATTTTCAAAGATTACAAATCAAAGTATTAGAAGTTCTTATTCTCTTGTTTTTAAAGAAAAATTCTTTCTTGGATTGACATTAATTGAAAATATATTTAATGTTTATTGCAAATTTGTGTTTGATCCAGGAGGAAGAAAAAGTGGATATAAAAGAATAAGGCCACTCCAAGATGGCCATGCTCCCAAAGATTGTGTGGAGTTTCTTCATAAGGCAATTGCCAGATTTGAGGACAAATCTTTTCTTAAGAGGGAGGGTATGATGGAATCCTTCTTGACGTAGTCCTCCTTTTGTATTTTTACCTTTCATAGCTTAGCTCTTAAGGAGCATGGGTTACTATAAATACTCAACTCCTCTCTTGTATTAGGACTTTTGAGATTAATGAGAATTGAATTTTCTGAAATCAGAAATTATTCTCTCTTAGAAAGTCAGGCTAGAGAGTCCAAAGACTCCCTCTAGCCACCTTCCAAGCACACTTCCTATTTTTTTTTTCATTCTTCCATTTTACTCCATTGTGCTTCCATTAATGCTCTCCTCCACGACGCACTGTTCATTACTTCAAGCCAGCTTCTCGCGCACATCATTCAACCAATCTTCATTCACCACGCATCAGAGGTCATTGCCTCGTCATTTTCTCTCTCACGCATCAGAGAACATCTTCATTTCTCCCATTTTCCACTTCCAAGAAACCTCATCTGCTAGGGTTTCTCCCTCTCAAATGCATCATCATCACAGTAAGCCTCTACTCCATTTCTATCTTCACAGATTCACCTCTTCATCATCTATAAACATCATTCTCTTCACAGATTCCACATCATTTTCACCATTTCTTCATTTTCACCGATTGATCTAGCTTTTGAATCGATTAAAAACCTCTCCTCACCTTGTTTATCATTTTCCACCGATTAAACACCTTTCTCATCATTTAAAATCCATTTTCCACCGTTTAAACCTAGGTCTAGGGTTTCGTTGTGTTCACTATCGATTTCCTTAGATTTCATTCGAGTCATTCTTCGATTTCGAGTTCCTTAACATTCCGCTGCATCCTTCTTCGTTGGAAAAGCTTCGAGGAGGTCAGGTTCGAGCTCGCACAACTTCTATCGTCATCTCCTCGGGCGTTCGTCCATCAGTTAGTGGACATGATACATGATGTCCAACATGATTCCTTTCAACGTGCTCATGTGTATGACAACTTGTACAGTGACGCAGAAAAACCTTTATATCCCGAATGCACTAAGTATACTCGATTGTCAGCTGTGTTAAAATTGTTCAATGTGAAGGCAAGAAATGGGTGGACTGATAAAAGCTTCACAAAGTTGCTTGACTAATTGAGTGACATGCTTCCTGAAGGTAACACATTGCCAACAAGCAATTATGATGTGAAGAAGATATTGTGTCCCATGGGTATGGAGTATTAAAAAAATTCATGCATTCCCAAATGATTGTATTTTGTACAAGATCGAGTTTGCCAAGTTACCTCAATGTCCACAATGTGGGGTATCACGATACAAACAAAAAGAGGGTGAGTCTGAATGTGATAGTAAGGGGTCCTCCTGCAAAAGTCTTATGGTATCTTTCTCTTGTTCCACGGTTGAAACGTTTGTTTAGTAACCCAAACTATGCAAAACTCATGAGATGGCATGCAGATGGACGTATAAAAGATGGGAATTTGAGGCATTCAACAGATGCAATGTAGTGGAAGAATATTGATTCCATGTTCCCTAATTTCTATAAAGATTCAAGGAACATTAGGTTTGGACTTGCTATAGATGGAATGAATCCATATGGCAACTTGAGCAGTAAACATAGCTCGTGGCCTGTGATGTTAGTGATTTACAATTTACCTCCATGGTTGTGCATGAAACACAAATATGTGATGTTATCCTTGATGATCTCGGGCCCAAGACAACCAGGAAACGACATTGATGTTTATTTAGCCGTATTAGTTGAAGATTTAAAGGTGTTATGGGAAGAAGGTGTTGATATATGTTTGATGGGTACACTGGTAATTCATTCAAGTTGCATGCCATGGTATTTTGTACAATCAACGACTTTCCAGCTTATGGTAATTTAAACGACTATAGCACTAAGGGTCATAAAGCATGCCCTATATGTGAAGAAGGCACATGTCATCGTTAATTACAACATGGAAGGAAAACAATATACCTTGGACATCGAAGGTTTCTTGGTACAAACCATCCATATCGTAAATTAAAGAAAGCATTTAATGGGTGTCAAGAAAATGAATTAGCTCCAATGGCTTTCAATGGATCACAAGTACATGAGTGTGTGAAGGACATTGGGATTGTTCTTGGAAAGACACAAAAAAGAGGCACTTCAAGCAACATATGGAAGAAAAGGTCAATTTTCTTTGATCTCCCATATTTGAGGGTGCTTGATGTCCGACATTGTTTAGATGTTATGCATTAGAGAAAATATTTTGTGACAGTATTATCGGAACACTCCTCAATACTCAAGGGAAAACAAAAGATGGACTGAATGCTCGCTTAGACCTAGTTGAAATGGGTATAAGAGAATAATTAGCTCGGGCGCTGAGCGTAGATGCTTCCGCATTCACTCCTGGGCGCCCTAAGTTCGGGCATTTAGCACCAGTCTCATGGGCTTGGAGTTTTTCTATGCTTTATTGAAGGATTTGGACGTCCTAGGCTTGGTATCTTTTGAGAGAAGAGGCGCAAAAATACTATCTTGGAGCCGGATTTAGAAGCGGAAGCTCCTATCTTCAACTTTTAGGGTTTTTCTATATCATTATTTTCTATTATTCATCTAGTTTCACCATGTCTATGGTGAACTAAACTTCAATTGTTGTTCGAAAAACGATGTAATCCTTTGAAACTCTCATGAATTGAGCTGATTCTTATTTTAAATGCTTTGTTCATTAATTGTTAGGGCTTTTCCTCTATACTCTATGCTTTCTTTGTTTAACTCATTCATAGCATGATAATTGATTTTGTCGATATGCACACATACGGGGAAATCAAGATTTGGGGAATCTCTCCCAAAAGCAGTATTACCTAGACATAGGGATATGAGGGTTGGTTGCCTTTAAGCTTTGATAACGGTTGAAAATACCATTATTTGTGATGTAATTTTGATACTAAATGCATCCTTTTCTTCTTAGAAACTTGCTTGGAATCATGTTTTTCTGTTAAGTTGTGTGAATAAGAGAGTTGAGGTTGAATTTGATGGTTTTATGACTAATTCTCCTTGTTTTGGTTGAAAATGAGATCATATGGAAAGCAGGGATGAAGCGTTAAGGAGATGGAGCTCAGAAGGGCCTGGAAAAGCACCAGAGGGGAGCGTAGAAGAGTGTCGCTCACCGCTCGGGCACCCTTTTTGGGGCGCTTGAGCACTGGAGGCATGAAGCTTGGGCGTCCTTTAATCATGTCTATGGTGAAATAAACTCTATTTGTTGTTGGGGAATGATGTAACCTTGTGAACTCTCATGTATTTGAATTGATTCTCAATAACATATGTTTTTTCATTAATTAATAGAGTAATTCATTTGTGCTTATTAAATGCTCTGTTTAACTCATTCATAGCATGATGTACGAATTGCATGAGTGCTTGGGAGGTTCCTTACAATTCAGGTTCTTGTTGAATTCTCCCAAGAGTAATATTTCTCAAGGATGAGGGTATGAATCTTGGTCGTCTTAAAGCTCTTTATCTTCACAATTAATTACCAGGAATGCTAGGAATTGCATGAATTGGTGATTAAGGACATGCTTCTTCGCCAAGGGATCGGGTTTAAGTGATTTAGTGAGTGGGACATTAATGCATAAAGAAGAATTCTTACATACATGAGAGGGAACTTGGTGAAATCTAACCCCAACAACATATTCATCCCGTATTAAACAACATTCGTTCACTGTGCTATTCTGCTATTGATCAAACTGCATTCATATTTAATTTTCTGTCTTTGCATTTGAAACCAATGATCTCATTTTCTTTAAGTCTTAATTAATCGAGTTATAACACGATGGTCTAGTGCCGAGAGTCGTCTTGGATACGATACTTGGTCTTACCATGTTATATTACTTATGCGATTCGGTACACTTGTCGATCATCCAACAAGCTTCTATGCGTTTATAATGCAGAATTAATTGTTAGGGAGACAAGACATTGTAAACTAGTAATTAAGGATAGGCTTTTTTAGCCGAGACATCAGGTCTAAAGTAAATTAGAAAGTGACATTAACATTAATGAAGAAGACGAATTCATAAATACATGAGAGTGGATAGGATAAGTCGATCCCCCAACAACATAATCATTCCATATTTTACAAACCAATCACCTATTCATTCTTATTGTCAATTGATCAACACTTGCATTCATGTTTATTTTCTGCATTTTAAACCAAAAGATTTTATTCTCAAGTCATATTTAATCAAGAAATCACATAATTTTTTAGACCGTGAGTCACTTGGGAAATGATACTTGGTCTTACAATATTTATTACTTTATACGATTCGGTACACTTGCCGAGGTCTTAACAGTAAACAAGAGAAAAGGAGTTTTTTTGAGTTTTTACAAGGTGTGAAAGTTCCACTAGGTTACTCTTTTAATTTTAAACGAGTTGTATCCATGAAAGATCATAAATTATTGGGGTTAAAATCTCATGATTGTCATGTATTGATGTAACGACTACTACTAGTGGCTATTCAAGGCATATTGCCTAAGAATGTTAGATACACATTAACAAGATTGTGCTTCTTTTTCAATGCAATATGTAGTAAAGTTATTGACATTGAGAAGTTGGATCAACTAGAAAATGAGGTTGTGGTCATATTCTGTCAGTTGAAGTTGTACTTTCCTCCATCATTCTTTGATATTATAGTGCACTTAATTATTCATCTAGTAAGAGAAGTTAGAATTTGTGGTCCAGTATTCTTAAGATGGATGTACCCTATTGAGCGATACATGAAGATATTAAAAGATTATGTATAGAACCAATATCGTCCTGAAGCATCAATCGTTGAAAGATATATTGCTGAGGAAGCTATCGAGTTTTGTACAGACTACTTATCAAATGTTCAAGCTATAGGTCTTGTTACCATGGAAGAGGTGTCGGTAAGGGTACTGGAAGTTGTTAGCTGCAAAACCAACGGCAAGTGCACCGGTCGTAGCGTAGCAAGTGAGAAATATCGTTCTCTCCCAAGGGACTTGTGCAACACATGACAATTCTTCCTTTTATAACTCAATTAGACATCAAAGTGTACAAAAGAACACAAGAAACTCTTTTTGGTATTTTATCAAACAGTTGGTGTGAAAGGAATTTAACATAGAGTATTTACAATTTATTAAGACTAGAATTCATCCATTTCATTCTCATGCATTAACAAACATCTCAATTCCATCCAATAGGTGTTCAATTTCAGTTCTAGGTTCAATTCATATTTCTCAATACATCAAGAACCAAAATTCATGCATGAGTGATCAATCCAAAGTAAGCATTAAGCATAGAAATTGAATACTACCATGAATTGGAACAACATATATCATTAACATCACAAAATACATAAGAATTCCATGTTTTACAACTAATCTCAACAAATAGGAAAAGCCCTCCATGGTGGAGAACTTAGGGTTCTACAAAATTGAAGAGATAAGGAAGAAATTGAAACCATAGAAGTGTGCATATCCTTTCCTAAGGTTCTTTGCAGCTGCTCCATGCTCCAATTGCGCTTCCCCTTTGCATCTCCATCTCCAATTCGTGACCCATCTTCTTCCTCAACCCAAAAGGGGCAAAATCACCATTGATGAAGCTTGAAGACCCAAGGAGGAGTGGAGGAGCTTCCCAACACCCCAAACACCCTCCAAGGGCCTCTCTCACTCTCTCTAGGTGAAGAATGAAGTGTAGGAGGAGAATACTCCCCAAAAATCACGAGATCCATGCTTAAATAACCCATTTTGACACATCAACACCGTCCGCGCTCAGCCACCCTTTTTGGGGCGCCCACGCGAGAGTTGCGCGAAGACTGGCGCCCAGCCCCCTTCCTAGGCGCCCGGGCGCGACCAGTGCGCAGAAACTGGTGCCCGGCCCCCATCCTGGGGTGTTAGGCGCGACTGGTGCGCAGAAACTGGCTTCTGTGCAAGTGGCACTCAGCCCCCCTGAACCAGGGGAGCCGACCTGATTTTTCAGCACTGCATCATTTTCACTTTTTCTGCAGATCTGCTTACTCCAAAGGCGTCCAACATGGGTATTTGCTTTAAATTGATCTTTCATTGTCCAAAAACATGTTCCTTTGATTTATTGCTTGTTTTCCTCCACTAGAATTGCTTCCTATTCATTTATTTCACACACTCAAACAAAGAGATTAGAGGTAAAAACAAACATATACTAAATAAAACATAAGAAACTAGAAAACACACTAAACTTGAGGATAACGCAAGGTAAAAGCTATGAAGGGGTTGATTTATTCACAAAATATATACACAAAAACACGTAAAATCAACCGTTATCAGAAGTGCAAAAGTTCTCACCCTAAACAAAGCTGAAGTTCTACAAGCACATATGTATATATTAGATAACACTAAAGAAGTCATCCCCTACTTAAGTGCTCATAAAGATATAGTTAAGAGAAATAATCCATGAATGCCTCAAACATGGGTCATTAATGAGCACAACAGAACCTTTTTAAAGTGGTTCAAACAACAGGTTCAAGTTGATCATACAACTTCTGATACATTAAAATGGCTATCAAGTGAGCAAAACTTTGATGTCATATGTTGGAGTGGGTATGATATAAATAACTACACATTTCATACACAAAAAGAAGATGAAAAAAGCACCACTCAAAATAGTGGAGTAATCATTGTGACTGAGTCAATGCATTTCTCGAGTTCAAAGGACAAAAATCCTGTGATGACATTCATGTGCTACTATGGTGTAATTGAAGATATTTGGGTAATAGATTACACAAGTTTCAAAGTACCTGTGTTTAAATGTAAGTGAGTTAATGGTAATACTGATGTCAGGACCGATGATCTAGGTTTTACATTGGTTGACCTAGAAAAGGAAGTTTATACTGAAGAGTCAATTATCATGGCATCTCAGGCAAAACAAGTGTTTTATGTTACTGATCCTGGAGACAGTAGACGGTCAGTGGTGCTCCAAGGTAGAACAATGCATTTTACTTATGACAAATAGGAAGTCGTTCTTGATATTAGTGAAACTCCATCTTTCTCATCAAATATGCCAACCTTGAATTTCAATAATGAAGTAGATGACATCCATGCTACACGTGATGATCATCACGAAGGATTGTGGGAGAACATTGCAATGTGACAATGTATAAATTGAAATTTTAGACATATTATATATTTTGATTTATTATTTTATCTATTAATTATTATTAACACTTAATGATTTATGTATGGAAATTTTCATCAATTATGTGGCCTTACTCGGTAGAAGCAAGGCATCCATTCTTTGTGATGATTGGGACCATGTTCTAGAGAATGTGAAGAACCAGATATGACAGAGCATCCTGGTATGCAATCTTAACTTTGATACAATGTGTCATCAACATATATAACTCATATTTAACATATGTCATTCATTCTTATTACACAGGTCACATATGAGGTCTCAAACACTAATCTATTGAGGAAGAAATCGATTTCATATGTTGAGGAAAGATGGAAGAATTTCAAGACTATGCTTACAAGCCATTATATTTATGGTTCCAAAACTGATAAAAACCCTTATGAAAAGTATCAATTTCTTGATGAGGAAACATGGCAAACCTGTAAGGAGAAACGGTTAGATCCTACCTTTCACGTAAATTAATTTTATATCATAGTTTAACTATTTATGTTACCATATTGCTAACATAATTAATTATTTATACATTAATGTCATAGGCTAAAAGGAGAGTTGCGCAAGAGATCGCAAGGAAAAATATCCACCTCCATAGATTGTCTTGTGGAGGTTATGAGAAATTGGAGCAGAAGATGATGAAAGAGACATCTGCCTGTAATCCTAGTGGGGCCTCCGATACAAGTACCATAATTCATCCTCCATGCCATGATACATGGAAGAGAGCTCGCCAAAGACCATCAGGCGAGTACACATCTGAGGAAGGAGCGAGCATAGCTAGGCGCATTGTAAGTACCTATATTAACAACATATGATCTCCCATATGTGATTAACATAATTAACTTTATATTTTTGGTTGTAGGATGAGTTGGTGGAGCAGACCAAACAGGGTACATTCATTCCCAAGGGCCGTAAGGACATATTGGCAATTGTCATTGCTTGTTCAGAGCATCCTGGGCGTGTTCGAGGTGTTGGTAAATTTATTGGCATTCGTTGGTTCTTTGGTCCTCTAACAAGTCATCATAGTAAAGCCGGTGTCAGTGAGGAGGTCCTCAAGGGTATCAAATAAGAAATTAGACAAGAGATGAGGGAGGAGATCAATGAGATGAAGAAAGAGTACGATGATATGTGGGCATAATTGAAGAAGGAGTACATTGATATGCGGTCACAATTGTTAGCAGAAGTGCGAGCAGAATTAGCCTCCCCCTCAAGCCAGCCTAAGAATCCTCCTTAACCTTCTGCTCATTGTATAAGCACAAAGGTGAGTTGTGATGTTTCCACTCAACACGCTTCTCCCACTATTGATGCAGACTACGAGTTGTTCAGTGATGATGCGTTATAGTGCTTGGTGGCCTTAGGTGATTTCTCTTATTATATTGTCTAGATGTACTTGTTTGTTGAATTATATTCTTTGATATATTTTACAAATATTATTTAGATAACTTAGGTAAAATGTAAATGTTGGGGTCAACCATACACCATGAAACCATTACAGTTGATATGATGAGGGTGATGGTTGTAGATGTACGAGATGCTACTACCCGAGTCCCTGTTCCCACTCAGGAGGTTTAGACAGTGGGACAGGCCCCTGAAAATTTTATCCTTTGGCCCGTTAGATTATCAAAAGCAATTGCAAAGGAGGTAATTATTTTAATTACGCACTTTGTTTTTTTTATTGGTAATACTAATCTTTTGTAAGTTTTTAAATATGTATACCAAGTTGAAGCACAAGGGGAGGAAGATGTGAATGAATCGCTGCAAGAACCAGCACAATCACCACAACCGCCACAACAAAAATTTTTTGAAACAACTTGGTGTGTTCACAGTGAAGATCTCCCTTTCTCCTATAGAGATACAAATGCCTCCTGAAGTCACAAACAAGACATATTCGCTCTCTTTCTTTATATGTCAGAGGGATATTTTTTAAATTCTCTCTGGCATATTGATATGCTATGTATATCAGTAATATATTTCAAGGAGTTGGAAATAAAGGTGAAGAGGTCCAAAAGTACCTTTTAGAGGCTTTTGAAAAGGGAAACAAACAAGTGCACTTAGCACCTTATTTGCAACCGTAAGTATATATTTTTTTAACAAAATTCTATATATGTAAATCTTATTTGACACTATTATTGTTTGAATCTACAGGGGACACTGAAAATTGTTAGTAATTCTTCCTCAACAGTTTCTTGTGGTTCTTTTGTGTTCATTACACAAAATACCTCACACTTTAGCAATTAAAAGTACACTATGTCAAAAAAGGTTTTTTATACCTGTTTAAAAAAGGCTTTTTTATACCTGTTTTTGAGTAGCTATAGATACATGGGATATAAAAAGTTTTTGTCCTTTTACACCGGTTCTAGAATCGGTATAAAAGTTTAATTTTTTACAACGGTTATTTTTGTAACAGATATAAAAGTTTGATATTTACACCTGCTATTCTAGGATCAGGTATAAAAAAGTCGCCTCTCTTATAAAAAACTCACTTTTATACCTACTAGTAACAGAACAGGTATAAAATACACTCATTTTTATACCTGATAATGTTATAACCGGTGTGAAAAACAAGACTTTTTATACCTAATGTGGCTTTAACTTGTGTAAAAATTGACATTTTTTTTAAAATATTTGATTTATATGTGCTACTATCCATATCCAGACTTGTAAATTATTCAATCTCAGATTTACCTAACAATATTGTTTCTATTAACACATCAAAATGTAATATTTACCTAACAAAGTTTCTAAATATATTTACCTAACATACTTACTTAACACAGTTACACATAAAATAGTTCCTAAACTCAAAATGTAACATTGAAACATCTAATCATTTACAAATGGTAAAAAAAAATGCAGCTCACTGCTCCCGAACATCCTTTATGACATGTTGCTCCATTGGAGACATGTCCTCAAATATCTACACAATGAATAGTTTGAGTCAAGTTATAATAGTAATGGTTTAAGATCTTGGTTATAAAATGTTCACATTACCAAATTCCATGAGTCAACGACATTTGCGGATATAATTTTTTGCATGTACCTCATGACATAATATCCGCATTCAAAGCTTCCCGATTGACGTGAGCACTACAAGTTAAATTTATAAAGTATCATAAAATTTATAATTGTATTTATAGTTTGAAAGTTTAACTACTTATAGTTGGTGCAATGAACTACAACTTCTTTCTAGAGACGATATGTATTCCCTACAACCTTGAATATGCCTCTTCCACTCTATAAAGTTAAATGTACATTAAAATAAGTCATAAGGAACTTAGTAAAATCAGTTATGTGTACACAACAAATAAATTATTAAAAAACTTACGATATTAGTGTACTTTTAATTGCCAAAGTGCGAGGTTTTTTGTGCAATGAACACAAGAGAACTACAAGAAACTATTGAGGAAGAATTAGTAACAATTGCCAATGACCCTTGTAGATTCAAACAATAATAGTGTTAAATAACATTTACATAAATAGAATTTTATTAATAAAAATTATATACTTACTATTGCAAATAAGGTGCTAAGTACACTTGCTTTTTTCCGTTTACAAAAGCCTCCAAGAGGTACTTTTGGACCTCTTCACCTTTATTCCCAACTCCTTGAATGGCAACAGGGTCAATAAAACCATAAATGTCATCATTCTTCCTTTCAACTCTGTGAAGCTTTTATCAGTCCACTCATTTCTTGCCTTCACATTGAACAATTTTAACACAGCTGACAATCGAGTATACTTAGTGCATTTTGGATATAAAGGTTTTTCTATGTCAGTGCACAAGTTATCATACACATGAGCACATTGGAAGGAATCAAGTCTGACATCATGTATCATGTCCTCTAACCGATCACTCATCTCTAAATCAACTTGTTCTGCTTCTACCTAAGAGTCACTTACACTTGGCATGTCTATTAATTCACCATGTCATGTCCACTTTGTGTAGCTCTTTAGGAATCCATCACATAGAACATGCTCTCGAATAACTTCAGCTGGTAGTTTTCGCTCATTCAAACAATTAACACATGGGCAATAAAATCTTTCATTATTGTCTGGAACATTCATCTTTGCAAATTCAAGAAATTGTTCTATTCCACTCTCATATTCATTTGTTGTGCATATCAAATTTATCCAACTTCGATCCATTGTTATTTGGAAAAGCAACCACCTCTACAACAGTCAAAAGTAGAAATGCAATTTTTTTTCTTTTCCCTTTTATTCAAACAAAAAAGGTAAAAAGCAAGAGGAATGAAAATTTTTCATTGGGAATTATTTGTCAGACCACACTTACAGGTAACTAAGATGAGTCAAAAAGCCCAATGAATTAGGAATAAGACCAAATAACTTATTGTTCTGCAATAACCTAAGATAATACAATGGGAAAACAAAGTGATAAGCAAAACTGGATAATATATATGAATGTCTATTTTAGTTTTAGATGAAAAAAAATTCTCCTTGCATATTACGTAGTTTAACTAAAAAATTTATGCTAAATATGGGATGAAATGTGAAATATTACGTGGAGGATTTTTTTTTAATATATGAAAGTATTGTACACATTTATATCATACTATACAATTATTAAGATAAAATATTTGTTTCAATGAATTCTTACTCTTGATGCTAGTAGGATATGTATGGTAAAAAAGAAAAGAAATGCAAAAATAAAAAAAGAAAAGTATAACTTGGTGAAAAATTAAAATATTTGATAAAAATAAAAGAAAAATAAAATTTTATCATGCTATTAGTAAATCGTACTCTACTTTTTCTTGGTAAACAATTAACGCAATTTTATTTCATTTATTTTAGAATTTGTCTTTGTATTTTTTTAATATATATTATGTCAGAACCCATTAAAAACTCCAAGTAGTGGAAGCCAGGTGTCGATGAAAGGGTTCGGATTTTCAGATAGTGGAAAAGAGGTGTGCAGCGCTGAGTGGTCGATCGGTTTTAGTGACGGTAGTATTTAAGGCTAAATTTCAAACTTCGTGCCACTTTCTACATGCACCCTTCTTCTCCAAACTGTTGAACCCCATTTTCTCCTCAGATTTCTCCACCTTCTCTCTAAGATTTCTCATCTTTTTCTTCTTCCGATCATCATTCAGGCAACGCCTGAGTATTCATGGTGCCAAGAGCTACACTTTGCACCGATCAAGTTGTGGTTTAAACGGTTTCATAAAGCATGACTGTAGAATTCTAAGATTTCTGGTAGTGGTGAGCCACATACTGCATCGTAGAGCGTTCGACTACGTTTAGAGGTAAGGGAAGCTTGTAATTTAATTATAATTCTTGTTTGATGATGGTTTATTGGATGGAATGATGTTGTGTTTGATGAGTTGGTTGATGTTGTAATAATGCATGTTTGTTTAGATGTATTGTTGATTGATGAAAAGGTATAACTAGGTAGGAATATAGTTGATCGTGATTCTGCATTAATCTACAGAATTCTGTAAACTGTAACCGAGAGTCGTTATTGATCGTTCAGTTTATCTTTGGGTATTTGGTCTGAACTGGATTCTTCTTCTATGAAGAATTTCAGTTAATGACCGATCGGTTTCCTCTTAGAATAATTCTAAGTAAGCGTTCGGTTTAAGTATGGTTTCCCTTTTATGCTTCCTAATCAGTTATTTAATATATTTTATAATATTTAAAGTCGTAGACGATATTTTTATCCTTCATTGAAAATAAGTGTTGTGTCATTGTATATATATATACATTCTCCTTCATTTTTTTATATAAGTTCGGTAAAACTCAGTTCTAGTAGTGCTCGGTTTTGAACCAAGCGCTCGGTCTCCATAGTGATTGGTCTTTAACCAAGCGTTCGGTATTTTTATTATATTCCAGTGTGTACTATATTTTAACTTAGAGTGTTCGGTCCAATTCAATAGTATTCGGTTTAAGCTTATAGGGTTCGGTTTAAGTTCTTAGGTCTCTTCAATAATTATTATGATTTTCAGTTAAGTCTAAAATATACGTATTCTTTAGTATTCGATTCATTCTTAGAAGTCTTGTCTAGTAAAATAATGTTCTGTAGTAACTATTGAGTAACCAGTAAATGTCCAAATAATATCACAAGTGTTCGGCTTATAATGAGTCTTATCTAGAATGAACCGTTCGGTTCTATTCAGTGTATAAGTGGAAGATCGCTCGGTCTTACACTAAGTGTTCAGCTGTGTTAGCCTAGAAAGTATTCAAAACGTTCGGTCTTGTCTCTGGGTGGATGTTATTGTTCAGTTTTGGTTCGGTTTGATTGTATTATGATATATGAATGGAATAGTATGGAAATGAAAGAGTATTCCAAGGAGGAATATCTCATGAGTGGTTATTGAATGGTAGAGTATGAATGTGGACAAAGCTTAGTTGGCGTTTATCCGGATATTCCGTGATTGTTCATTCTCACGTAGAGAAGAGTAACTCATGTGTGGGAATGGCAGGAGGTCCTAGACCTTGGGTGGCAGCTGTTGAGAGTATAAGGTGAACTTGGGCGGAACGGACTAACATTGGGTGGCAGGTGTTGAGAGTATCCCAGCTATTACATCACCCAGGTGCAAAAACGTCATAACTACACAGAATTCATACAGTCCGAACAATTAGAGTCAAGTGGTCGGTCATTGCATGCTTTGACGTATAATTTTGGCTGAAAATGTATGATTGGATGGTTGTATGATTGCCTTATTGATGTATATCAAATTTATGTGAAATATGTTTTACTGAATTAATTAAATTACATAAGCTTACCCTATTTCCTGTCTTGTCTGTATTGTCCGTTCGGTCGGATTGTCCTGTTACAATGATCATCTTGTGGATGTGAGCAGAAGGAGAAGAGTTGTTTGAAGAGGCTCTGGAAGAAGTGGAAGTGAAAGCAGAACCATAGGACCGTTCGATCATTAGGTTGGGTTTTATTTTGTATAATCGATCGATATTAGCGTAGTTTTGGTAACCGTTCGGTCTTGACTGTGCTTTTGTAAAACGTAAATTATGTAGTATTTTCGTAAGGTCGTTCAGCCATAACTGTACTTCTTATTCTCAAAACTGAACTGTAATATTGTTATATGTAAATATTCTAGATATGGTTTTATGCTGTATTTTTGGGATGTTACATATTACAGGAATAAAATATCACAAAAAACTAAATTTTTATATATTTTTAAAGAAAATAAAATAAAAATAAAAAAATATAATATTAAATAAATATAAAATATTTATGTATGTAAAAATATCCTTCTGGTTTTCATGTTATAAATTTGTGAAAGAATGAAGAAGAAAAGAGAAAAAAAAATTAGTGAGGATAAAGAAAAGTTGTATATTAAATAGAGCATGTAGTAGCACATGAGGTGTAGAATAATTAGCTAACAAGGAGCAATTGAAAAAGAAAATAAAATAAAAAAATATACTGCATAAGTCAGATTTCTCTTAGAGGTGCTTACATTCACTGGCCAAGAGAACTGGAAGTTATTCAAAAGCTGAAACCTTTCTGTGTCATATTCTCTCACACCACAATCATTATTGGAAGCAATAATATGAGTTGCACCACTGCAAAAGTTTTCATGTCAAGCTGTGTTCATGTTCCAAACATAGACAAATATAACTTACTCCCTTCTGATCCAAACGCTGCATTCAGAATAGACACTATAAGATGCATCACACAATCCCAATCTTAGTATGATAAAATTGAGAATTGGGGAGAGATAGTAGGCTTGCGTAGTAGCAATAATTCCTATCACATACCCAATAAAATGGAACAATTAATCTATATACTAAGTATATATTGTCAACCCAAATAGAAGGAAGCCCCAAGAAGAGAACAAAGGAGAAAAAGTAAAACACCACAATCATAGAATCCGAAATATCTAATAACGCAAGATGTGCAAACAAAGGAAGGTTTGACCCCCAAAAAACAAGGGTGATTAACTACAAGTTAATCCTAGTGATTAAGTTGAGCTTGATTGACAAGTTATTGTGAATTATGATAGAAACAAGAGTATTAGAAATAAGGGAGACCAAGCTCCTCACAAGTAAATGTAGTAATTTAAAGAGAAAATAGGACGGTATTCCTGCAATTATCAGTAAAATAAAAATGAGGTTTTTGCACCAAACTAGGCATATTTGCCTTTAATATTACCGAAATTGGCAAATTCAACCAAAATTACGAAAATGGAAAAGTCGTGGGGACCCAAACGACTTCAATTGAAGAAGTCGTGTCCCCCCTGCACGACTTCACACTGTTCATATACACAGTGTTGAAGTCGTGCACCCCAAAAACGACTTTAGGGTATCGTAATCGATTATCACATGTTGTAATCGATTACCATACCGTTTTTAATAAAAAAATATAAAAAAAAATTGAAAATCGTAGGGGGGTTCACGACTTCAATAAGAGAAGTCGTGCACCCCCTACACAACTTTACTTTCTTTTAATTTTTAACTTTTATTAATTAAAATCATTTATAATTTCTAAAAAATATTTTTAAATGTATTTAAAATAATTAAAATTATATTTAATTAATAATTAAAGTTTTTCAATATTATTAAATAAATAAATTTTATACTTTTAATTATTTTTGTAATTAAATTAAATTTTTTATAAAAGAATTTTAATTAAATAATTTATAACTATAATTATTATAATTATCTAATTAAAAATTCAAAAACATTTATATTTCATTATAATTTATTTTTTTTAATTTTAATTATTATAGTATATTTTTTTACAAATTATAATTAATTAATAATAATTTTTTTCATTATAAATTATTTATGCATTTTAATTTATGTAATTACAATAATAATAGTTATAAATTATTTAATTAAAATAATTTTAAAAAATGTGATTAATTTAATAACAAAAATAATTTTATTTATTTAATAATATTTAGAAACTTTAAATATTAATTATATATAATTTTTAATATTTTAAATACATTTAAATATATAATTTAAAAATTATAAATAATTTTAAATAAAAAAAATAATAAAGTGAAAGTGTATGGGGGGAGCACGGCTTCAATACAAGAAGTCGTTAACCCCCTCCACGATTTTAGTTATTTAGTCTTTTTTATTAATCTAATTAGTTTATATTTAATAATTTTATTAATTTAAATAGTTTATAATGAAAAAAATTATTATTAATTAATTATAATTTTTAAAAAAAATATACTATAATAATAAAAATAAAAAACAATAAATTATAATAAAATATATTTTTTTTAATTTTTAATTAGATAATTATAATAATTATAGTTATAAATTATTTAATTGAAATTCTTTTATAAAAAATTTAATTTAATTACAAAAGTAATTAAAAGTATGAAATTTATTTATTTAATAATATTGAAATTTTTTATTCTTAATTAGTTATAATTTTAATTATTTTAAATACATTTAAAAATATTTTTTAGAAATTATAAATGATTTTAATTAATAAAAGTTAAAAATTAAAAGAAAGTAAAGTTGTGTTGGGGGTGCACGACTTCTCTTATTGAAGTCGTGAACCCCCCCTACGATTTCAATTTTTTTTTATATTTTTTTATTAAAAATGGTATGGTAATCGATTACAACATGTGATAATCGATTACCATACCCAGAAGTCGTTTTTGGGGTGCACGACTTCAACACTGTGCATATGAATAGTGTGAAGTCGTGTAGGGGGACACGACTTCTTCAATTGAAGTCGTTTGGGGCCTCACGACTTCACTTTCGGTCAAAATTTGCCCATTTTGGTAATAAAGATGGCATATTTGCCTAGTTTGGTGCAAAAACCTAAAAATGAATATCAAGAAACACTTTTTTGAGCTAACTGATCCAAGCATATCTTTTGTTCACAAGCTTCACTAGTAAATCTATATACTAGTACTCAAAGTCAAAGTTCAACAATATTTAACAGGGAATCTAACAGAAAATGAAATCTAACAAAAATGTTTCCCTCTTTAGAACATATAAGAATTGATCAATTGATCAATGATAGGGGAGCCATATAGGGAGATCCATTGATCACCATTCACCTCTTCCGAAACCAAAACCATTTCTCCCATCTCGGACACACACACACAAACTTTCTATTCCTCCATTCACTTAATAGAATCACACCCTCCAAAACCATTTCCTCCATCACGCACATCATAGAATCCCATTCTCCCACCTAACTTTAACTTTAACTTCATCTTCCAACAGCCAAAAACCCCAAAACCATTTTCATACAGAGAGGGAAGAACATTCGATAGTCATCTCTCGCACACAAATTGATTCCTCTTTGTCTTCATGACATCCATTTCCACTGGCACAGAGAAACGCCATCTTCATCATCCATTTATCTTCCATTCTCCCCCTATCTTGTTCAACACCTGAACAACAATTCATCTTTCGTTCTCCCTCTCTATCTTGTTCAACACCCGAAGAATAGAGAAAAACTCACTCATTATCCTAGCCTCTGCCCACGCAATTGCGAAGATGAAGAGACGTGCAAGAACATCTAACAATCTAGAGGAACTAACCCTAATCGCCGAAACATAGCAAAAGAAAGGATCTAACCTTCTAGAGGAGTTGCGGTCCAAGAGCACGAGGATTTTGATGAGCAGTCGATCGGGAAAGAGTCGCGAGCGTTGGCGGTTTTCAACTCTGCCCTCAATGCAAAGGAGCTTGTGGAGGAGAAGAAGACGCGTAGAGAGAAAGATGTGAAGATGCGCGCAAAGTGAAGCAAAGATGAAGAAATGTAGAGAGAACTAAGAGAAAAAAAGAAGATGCACGCAGAGTGAGCGTGAATAGAAGGGGTGGGTAGAATATTTAATATTCCACACCGGTTCTAAGTAAAATAGGTGTAAAAATTATTTTCTACACTGGTTCTAAGTGTAACCGGTGTAGAATTTGTAACATCCCATAATCTCACACTTGATAATTCATAGTTGATATATTGTAGTATTACATTTAATGTAACATCCCATAATCTCACACTTGATAATTCATAGTTAATATATTGTAGCATTACACCACCATTCACAATGAATATAAAGGATTTCATGCATGATATATATATATATATATATATATATATATATATATATATATGTTTTAAACTCAGATTTCAACTACAAACTCATAAATATAACTCGAACTCTTCTAATTTATTCTTTTATCTCTTTCTTCATTGGCACTGAATCGGACGACATTCCTTCATCTGCTCCCATATAGCGAATTATACGATCATCGCACAAACACAAACAAGTAGGGTGAGCTAACATGCAACAAATCATTTATAAAACATGCATAATTACTTTGATACACTCAACAAACATCATATAATAATTATGTCAGACATCATCATACCATCGTACAATAATCGCACCATAGACACTCATCTCATCATACCATAATCCCTAATAGACATTCATTCAGATGATACGTTGATGAACGGTCACGGGAGGTTATGCACTTGTGATGACCTCTACTTCTCCTTAAAAATACACTTCCAAAATACTTCATACCATCCACAAGGTTAGTCCTCAACACTATGTCCAAAACCGGCACATAGACCAGGACCTCCTGCCCCTCTCACCACATAACTCATCCTTCTCTACTTGAGACCGGATGATTATTAGAGCATCAGGATAACCTCCAACAACAGGACCCTCAACTTCAATATATACACTAATACCATGTCATTACAGAATCTCTCCACGAGACTCACATCATGCTTATATTCCTGAACTCATAGTATACCATTACAAAATCTCCCCATAATACTCATATCATGTTCAGGTGCATAAATTCAAATCCAATATAATAAAATATAATCATCACAGAAATCATACAAAATGAATATATCACAAAATAAATTAACAATAATAAAATATCACTATAAATGATCACCGGAGAAGAATCAAATGTTTGACGAATCAAACTGACCATAAACGCCAGTACATATGACTAGTCATAACTTACTAGATGTGACCAGGACTGCTTTATGATCAGGGATGTACCAACTCCAGTTTTTAAGATTCCTCTATCCTACCATCACAAATATAACCTTAATATAAATATTCTGGGGAGTTAAGAAGTTGAATCTGGCATAGCCGGTTAGACATCTTCTTATCCTTCCAAAAAGATGAATCCATCACATATTTTATATCAATTGAGTATATTGCATAATAGTTTAATCGTACTTAATCTGTTCAATAGGATTTAAGTTAAAAAACTTATCGAGTAGACTTCCAGGAAAGAGAGGTGTGTCACAGTGGACAACTTAATTACCAAGTCTTTCCTTAGCTAAAGTGTTCCTCAACTAGTTTTTAACAAATTTCTTATTTACAGATTCAAAACAACAGCATATAATATTAACACAAAAATTAAATATAGATAGATATACAGTAAGCACATATGTTTTTCATTAACAGCATTCACACAAAATTTCAAGACATGAATAGTAATAAAACAATACTAAATCATAATATAAAAGCTTAGAAAGGTTAGCTCCCCTACCTCTATTCCAGACTTAGTTTCTTGATCAGAGATTGTTCCCGCAAAACTTCCAAAATCTTCACACTAAAATCCTTCTTACTCTAAATTCTTCCTAATCTTATGATTTCTCTCTACTTCTTGGTGCAAAATCCCCTTCCCCCTTGCTTGGTATTTATAGGTCAAGATTTTGGTACTATTTGGTGTTTTTATTTTTTATTTTTTCATCATCATTATGTTTTCAATCAACCATCGAAAGAGTTTGGCTTTGCACCACCGAAAGTTGTTTTGTCCTTTGTTTTGATATATATATATATATATATATATACTTTATTTAATTTATTTATTTTATAAAAATATATTTTTGGAGAAATGTATTTTACTATGTTTGAACCCATGTCCCTAGTGTTACAAGGTGTTTACCATTTGAGTTATTGTAAATTTGTGTTTAACTTATCACATTTTATTTTGTATATAAGCTTATTAGTTATATTTTCCATTCATAAAGAAATTTATTACTACAAGAAAATACTACTATTTATTAAAATGGATAATTTTAATGGACTTTACATTCTCCCCAACAACAAAATTTTTTTACCTCAAAAATTCTACACTTCAAGAAAATAGTTGAGGGTATAATTGCTTCATTTCTTCTTCTAGTTCTCATGTAGAGTCACCTATTCTCTTATCCCAAACCACCCTGACTAAATTGATAGCCTTTCCTCTAAGTTCCTTTGTTTTAGTGTCTTCTATACAAACAGGTTGTACTTCCACTGAGAGATCCTCTCGGATTTGAATCTCCTCTATTTCTAAAATGTGAGAAGGATCAGGTACATACTTTCTTAGTTGGGAAACATGAAAAACTGAATGGCCAACTGAGGGGGTAACGCAATCTCGTAAGCGATTGGCCCAATTCGTCTCAAAATTTGGTATGGACCAATGAACTTGGGAGAAAGTTTTCTTGAGCGAAGGGCTCTTCCCACAACCGTGGTTGAAGTTACTCGTAGGAAGACATGATTCCCAACCGCAAACTCTAACGGCCTGCTCCTTTGATCTGCATATGACTTTTGTCTACTCTAAGAAGCCTTCATTCTTCCTTGTATCAATTTTACTTTGTTAGTGGTTTGTTGTAGTAGCTCAGGTCCTATTAAAATGGATTTGTCATCCTGATACTAGCATAACTGAGTTCGACATCATCTTCCCTACAGAGCCTCGTAAGGTGTCATACCTATGCTTGGTTGGAAACTGTTATAGGTAAATTCCACAAGAGGAAGTATTTCATCCCAACTACCCAGATGATCTAATAGACAGGTTTTCAATAGCTCTTCTAATGATTGGATAGTTCTTTCAGATTGTCCATCAGTTTGAGGATGATACGCGGAACTCATTCGTAATTTTCTGCCCAAAGCTTCCTGTAGGGTTTACCAGAATCTAGAAGTAAATCTTGGGTCTCTATCTGACACAATGCTAGAACGTACACCGTGCAATCTCACTATTTCTTTTATGTACAATTGTGTCAGCTTAGTCATTGACATTCTCAGATTCATTGCTAAGAAGTGAGCACTTTTTGTCAATCAATCAATGATGACCCAGATGGCATCATTACCTCTCATTGTTCATGGTAAATGGGTAACAAAATACATAGCAATGCTATCCCATTTCCACTCTAATTGTTGCCTTCTAACAAGTTAAACAAGTCCCTACTAACTACGTTACTTCCTTCTTCATTCCAGACCACCAAAAGGACTCCTTAAGATCTTGATACAGTTTAGTCATGCCGGGATGCATACTAAAAGGACTTTTGTGTCCTTCTTCAAGGATTAATCTTTTTATCTCTGCATTGTCTCGTACAAGCACTCTATTTCTAAACTTTAATACACCATCAGATCCTAACCTAAATTCTTTAGTATGTTCTGTTTCGATTAATTTTGCTATCTTTTTCAGGCTAGGGTCCAACAACTGTTTCTTTTTTATTAAACTCAGAAAGTCACTGGATATAGTCAGACTACTACATCTAATGAAATCTACTTCATACTCCATTTGTAGCTACAGATCTCTGAATTTCTCCACCAACTTTAATTCTTTGATCATCATATGGGAAACATGTACCGCCTTCTTACTCAAAGCATCAGCTACTACATTTGCCTTTCCCGGATGATACAAAAGTTCAAAGTCATAATCCTTTAAAAATTTCATCCACCGCCTTTGCCTCATATTTAGCTCTTTCTGGTCAAATAAGTACTTCAAACTTTTGTGATCACTGAATACTTGAAATTGGACACCATAAAGATAGTGTTGCCAAATCTTCAAAGAAAACACAACTGCATGTGACACCCGGGCATTGACGAGGGCGGGGAGTGATTGCCGGTGCAAGAGGCACGAAGTGCAAGAGGCACGAAGTGCAAGAGGCACGAAGTGCAAGAGGCACAAACAAGGAGCGGCTCCTGGCAGGATTCCAGTGGGAGGGTGATAACAGTTGAAAAACTGTTATTTTCATGCTTAAAATTGATATTAAAAGCAACCTTTAGACTTAGAAACTAGCTTGAAATCAATGCTTTTATCTATATTTTTAGAAATAAGAGAGCTGGACAGGTTTATGCTTGATTTGAGTGTTTTTGTGCAGGTTTTGAGGTGAATTTAGTGAAAGAAGTAAAGAAGAAGAGAAGTGGAATCATAAAAGGAAGCAAAGAGTGCAAAAAGAGAAGTCGAAGGCACCGCTCAGCGGCATTTTACCGCTGAGCGGCACTTAGGAGGTCACGGGAGGTCCGCTGAGGGGCAAACTGGCCGCTGAGGGGAAGAAAAGTGAAGCGAGGTCACCGCTGAGCGGTATTTACCGCTGAGCAGCACTTTTTGGGCTTGGGCTTTTGTAATCTTTTGTAACTCTAGAATAGTATATAAGGACTTGCACGTCCTAGGGTTAGACATCTTTGGCAGAAACGAGGCAAACACTCTCTCTTCCACCCCTTTGAAGGAGGATCTTGGATGCTCAGGCTACCTCTTCACCTTTATTGGGTTTATTCTTTCATTCTTTCATTGTTCATCTAGGTTCACCATGAATATGGTGAACTAAACCTTGTATGTTTGTTGGGGAATCAATGTAATCTCTTGAAGCTCTCATATATGGAATTTATGCTTGCATCTTAATCTAAGACTTATGCTTTCTTTCATCATTAGTTAGGGTTTTTCCTCTTTGCTCAATGCTTGCATTGTTTAACTCATTCTATTGCATGATTATTGGTTTTGTCGATACGGACACGTACGAGGAAGTCTAGATCCGGGGAATTTCTCCCAATGTTATATTGGTTGTCGTTAAGCTCCTGCACTTATGAACTAATCATTAGGAATGCTAGGAATTGTATGAACTATTTGATTAGGGAGAAGCCATCTAGAATGGTACTTTAGAGAGTGGCATTAACAATGATGAATTGAATGTTGAATTCCTAAAATGTATGAGAGTGGATGAGATGAAATTGACCCCCAACAACATATTCATTCATATATTTCATTGAAAGTGTTTATCTTTTGTCTTTGCCATTGATCAAACTTCATGCATACATGTTTATTTTCGTCTTTTGCATAATATAATCCAAATATTTCGTTTGTAAGTCCTAGCTAATCAACAAATCACATAACTAAACTAGGTCGTGAGTCCTTTGGGAAGAACGATACTTGGTCTTACCAAGTTTATTACTTGAACGATTCGGTCATACTTGCCGATTGTGAAACAAGTTTGTGACATCATATTTTGGTGCTTACAAATTTGTCCATCAGAGGGACACATGGATGAATCAAACATACACCAGAATGAGAGGGATCCAGAGACTGTATAGGTATGGGACTATACAGTTGAAGGATAGCTAAAGGAAATGATTTGGCTACTCATATTACCAAAATGCATTTTTTTTTTCAGTAGCCTAACCCATAGGAACTCCATGGTTAAGTGTGCTTAACCTGGAGTAATTTAGTGATGGGTGACCTTCTGGGAAGTTTTCCCGGAAAGTGTGCGAGTGAGGACAAAGCACATTGGAAAGCCTCGTGGTGATGTGTAGGGGCAATCAACATTCTCTATAAGTTGTCGGAGCATTACAAGTGGTATCAGAGCCTAGCCTCTCCTAGTGAAAGCCTCGTGGTGATGTGTGGGGGCAGTCAACATTCTCTGTAAGTTGTCGGGGCGTTACAGCTGCCAATTCTAGATCATGAGTAGGATAAATCTTCTCATAAACCTTTAATTGTCTTGAAGCATAAGCCACTACCTTCTTTTCTTGCATGAGCACACAACCTAACCCCTGGTGTGAAGCATCACAATAAACCTCAAAAGACTTACTTGAATTTGGGATAATCAATATTGGTGCACTTGTCAACCTTTGCTTCAATTCCAGGAAGTTTTTCTCACACTTATCCATCCAAACAAACGGTTGATCTTTGCGAGTTAGCTGTGTTAAAGGCGCTACTATTTTAGAAAAACCTTCTATAAATCTTCTATAGTATCCAGCTAAGCCCACAAAGCTCCGTATTTCCGTTATAGTCTTTGGTCTCTCCCACCGTAGCACTTCTTCAACTTTGGTTGGATCCACCGCTATGCCTTGAGCTGATATAACATGTCCCAAGAATTGCACCTTTTGTATCCAGAACTCACATTTTGACAACTTTGCATATAGTTTCTTTTCTCTCAAGATCCCAAGCATAGTTCTTAAATGCTCACCATGTTTTTCTCGACGTTTGGAATAAATAAGTATGTCATCTATAAAGACTACGATACTTTTCTAAGAAAGGTCGAAAGATTTTGTTCATGTAATCCATGAACAAAGCTAGAGCATTAGTTACTCCGAACGGCATAACTACATACTCGTAATGCCCGTATCTCAATCTAAAAGCAGTCTTCTGTACATCTTCAACTTTAACCAAAATTTGATGATATCCAGACCTTAGATCTATCTTTGAAAATACTTGAGCTCCATGCAACTGATCCATCAAATCGTCAATCCTAGGCGGAGGGTACTTGTTCTTGACGGTTAGCTTGTTCAACTGCTTGTAGTCGACACACAATCTAGAGCTACACTAGTGCAAAAAGGACTTTAGACGTCTGTTATTTTGGGCTTTTAACGTCTGATCTCTGTCCGACGTCTATATGGGTGACGTTAATGAGACGTCGGTTCCTTTAGGTCAGACGTCTCTATAGACGTCGGACCTATATAGGTCCGACGTCTATATAGACGTCCGATCCATACAGGTTAGACGTCTCTCAGGTTGCTCCTGACTCATGGTGATTCGAGTTTACAACTTTATATTTTAGTTGAAGAGAATGTATTGTACATTTTTTTTATTGAATGGTTTTAAAAAAGTAGTAAAGGGAATTGGAGGAGTACAAAACGCAAGAAATCGCTACCATAGAATGCGACTTAAAGACACGAGAATAACTGCACCAAAACCCAACGAAAACGCATTTTAATCTGTTGAAATGAAAGATAATGCATCAAAGAGTGATGTAATCGGAGTAAATTTAATTTAAAACGGTGCAAAAAGTAAGAAAATGAACCTGAAAAGCGTAACCCGTAGAGAGAAAATACGACGAAGATGATGAAGAATGAGTGCGCGTAACGGCTGTCTCGCGTTCACGGTGTTTTAATGCCAAAATTTAGATGTCGGCTCCCCCAACTAACAGACGTCTAAAGTGCTTCAGAAGTCGGAGTGGCGGGATCAGACGTCTAAACGAAGTCAAAAAGTGACTTTTTAAATTTCTGGATTTAGGGTTTAGACGTTGGTCCCCCCAATTAACAAACGTCTAAAGTGCTTCAGAAGTCGGAGTGACGGGATCAGATGTCTAAACGGAGTCAAAAAGTGAGTTTTTAAATTTCTGGGTTTAGGGTTTAGACGTCGGTCCCCCCAATTAACAGACGTCTAAAGTGCTTCAGAAGTCGGAGTGGCAGGATCAGACGTCTAAACGGAGTCAAAAAGTGACTTTTTAAATTTCTGGGTTTAGGGTTTAGACGTTGGTCCCCCCAATGAACAGACGTCTAAAGTGCTTCACAAGTCGGAGTGGCGGGATCAGACGTCTAAACAGAGTCAAAAAGTGACTTTTTAAATTTCTGGGTTTAGGGTTTAGACGTCGGTCCCCCCAATTAACAGACGTCTAAAGTGCTTCAGAAGTTGGTTCCCTCCATAACAGACGTCTAAATAGAATAAAAAATTATTTTTTTTAACTTCTTCGTTTAGTTTTGGCGTCTATCCGGGGGGAGCCGACGTATATGACTATTTAGACGTCGGGCCCTTCCATAACCGACGTCTAAATAGTTCTTTTATTTACAAAAAATGCCACCGATCATTTTTTATGTTGGATATTCGAGGGTCAGACGTCTAAAGGGTGACGTTAAAGGTCTTTTTTGCACTAGTTCTACCATCTTTCTTCTTCACCAGTAGTACCGGTGCCCCCCATGGTGATACGCTTGGTCGGATGAATTATTTTTCTAACAGCTCTTCAATTTGCTTCTTTATCTCTGCCAACTCTGTCGGGGCCATTCGATATGGAGCTATC
This sequence comes from Vigna angularis, assembly GCF_016808095.1. NCBI lineage: Eukaryota > Viridiplantae > Streptophyta > Magnoliopsida > Fabales > Fabaceae > Vigna > Vigna angularis. The sequence continues at coordinate 8,092,167 of NC_068975.1, read as the reverse complement.
GATACTGGTCCAGCTCCACGTATTAAATCGATGGAGAATTCTACTTCTTGTTGAGGTGGCAATCCTGGTACTTCTTCTGGGAACACATCACTAAACTCATTAACTATGGGAATATCAAGATTTTGTTCATTTTTCTCAACTTCCACATGAGTCAAGATAATGAAACACGATGATCCTTCTTTTACTTCCTTTAACACTTGTTGTAATGACAACAACTCCGCTTCTTCAGAATCAGGGAAAATCAACTCCTTCTTGCTACAGTCTATAAGGATATGATTGGCAGATAACCAATCCATTCCTAAGATTACATCTAAACATTATAGAGGTAAAGATATAAGATGTACTTTAAACCTATGTCCTTCTACAACTATTGGACATTGAGGACACATCCTCGATGTTTTTATCAATTTAGAGGCTGATGTAGAAACCATAAGATCATACTGCAACTCTTTCACGGGTAGGTTCAACTCTTGAATAAGAGTTTCAGACAAAAAGGAGTGTGTCGCTCCAGAATCAAACAGCACATTCAAGTGTCTACCAGCTATAATACAACATTCAGTGATGAGATTACTTGATTTGGCAGCTTCTGCTCCCATCAAAGCATAGACTCTTCCAGTCGCTTGTGGTCTATTGTTAGTCCTTCTCTGTTGAGGCGGTTGTTGAGGTTGAGTTGTTTCTCTTCTGCTAGAGGGACAGTCTCTAGTAAAATGTCCTTCTGCTCTGTAAAGAAAACATTTGTTGCGCACAGTAACTTGTGGAAAAACGCTCTTCAGATGAGGTCCTCCGCAGATGTAATATCGGATTAATTTCTGTTGAGGTTGTTGCTGATGAGAATTCCTCTAAGGCTGCAGTCTTTCAAAAGGTCGGATCCTTACATTCTGTCCAACTCGTGACCCAGATGGTCCTCCCACCCTTTGTGACTTCTGTTGAACTTCAATCTCACTTGTTAACCTTTCTGCAACTTTGGCATGTTTCACTAAAGTAGAAAACTCTTTAATAGCTAAAGGGTTCACGGCTAATTGTAAGTCTGCTCTCAATCCATTTTTAAATTTTCTACACCTCCATTCTTCATTTTTAAACTCTTTTTCATATTTCTTATCCATAGATCAGCCTCGTCCGGACTTGTCCTCCTATTAAAAGTAGTTGGACGGTGTTGTAGAAAGTTTTCTAAGGCCATTCCTGAACCCTATAAGGTTGAGGTTCCAAAGACGTGTCATTCTCAGATAGTTGTCTTAAGCCTTCCACATGTTGTCTTTGGCTGGCTTCAGAATTCAGCTTTGTCGCTTCTAATTGTTGCAGAGCCGTTTCATGTTGTTTCATTAAAGTACCGCCCTGTTGTTGAAGAGCAGATGCGATAGCCTCCAAAGCCCTTGCCAAGCTAGGCATATTAGAGGTTTCACAGTTGGGTTGTGTGCAAGTCATTTCTTTGTTCGCACATAGAATTATTGTCATTATGATTCATAATATGAGTTCGTAGGATAAATCCACAACTCTTAGGTTGTCTTAAGGACGAACCGCTCTGATACCATTAATGTAACATCCCATAATCTCATACTTGATAATTCATAGTTGATATATTGTAGTATTACATTTAATGTAACATCCCGTAATCTCATACTTGATAATTCATAGTTGATATATTGTAGCACTACACCACCATTCATAATGAATAAAAAGGATTTCATACATGATATATATATGTTTTAAACTCGGATTTCAACTACAAACTCATAAATATAATTCGAACTCTTCTAATTTATTCTTCTATCTCTTTCTTCGTTGGCACTGAATCGGACGACATTTCTTCATCTGCTCCCGTATAACAAATTATACGATCATCGCACAAACACAAACAAGTAGGGTGAGCTAACATGCTATAAATCATTTATAAAACATGCATAATTACTTTGATACACTCAACAAACATCATATAATAATTATGTCAGACACCCTCATACCATCATAAAAAAATCGCACCATAGACACTAATCCCATCATACCACAATCCCTAATAGACACTTATCCCATCATACCACAATCCCTAATAGACACTTATCTAGATGATACGTTGATGAGCGGTCACAGGAGGTTATGCACTTGTGATGACCTCTACTTCTCCTTACAAATACACTTCCAAAATACTCCATACCATCCCCAAGGTTAGTCATCAACACTATGTCCAAAACCGGCACATAGACCAAGACCTCTTGCCCCTCTCACCACATAACTCATCCTTCTCTACTTGAGACCGGATGATTATTAGAGTATCAGGATAACCTCCAACAACAGGATCCTCAACATCAACATATACACTAATACCATGTCATTACATAATCTCTCCACGAGACTCGTATCATGCTCATATTCCTCAACTCATACTATACCATTACAAAATCTCCCCATAATACTCATATCATGTTCAGATGCATAAATTCAAATCCAATATAATAAAATACAATCATCACAGAAATCATACAAAATGAATATATCACAAAATAAATTAACAATAATAAAATATCACTATAAATGGTCATCGAAGAAGAATCAAATGTTTGACGAATCAAACTCACCATAAACACCAATACATATGACTAGTCACAACTTACTAGATGACCAGGGTTGCTCTATGATCAGGGATCTACCAACTCCGATTTTTAAGATTCCTCTATCCTACCATCACAAATATAACCTTAATATAAACGTTCTGGGAGCTAAGAAGTTGAATCTGGCATAGCCGGTTAGACATCTTCTTATCCTTCCAAAAAGATGAATCCATCACATATTTTATATCAATTGAGTATATTGCATAATAGTTTAACATTACTTAATCTGTTCAATAGGATTTAAGTTAAAAACTTATCGAGTAGACTTCCAGGAAAGAGAGGTGTGTCACAATGGACAACTTAAGTACCAAGTCTTTCCTTATCCAAAGTGTTCCTCAACTAGTTTTTAACAAATTTCTTATTTACATATTCACAATGGACTTTACAGAATTATTTATTATTTATTACGATTTTGTCACCAGGTTATTTTTCATACCTATTTTTAGAGTAACTGGTGTAAAAAAGTTCTCTTTATTAACATTCTACCACCGCATCATCTTTTACACCTGATAAATTTGAACAGGTATAAACAGATGCTATAAAAAGTCTATTTTGCACTAGTGGTACACTAATATCGTAAGTTTTTTTAATAATTCATTTGTTGTGTACACTTAATTGATTTTACTAAGTTTCATAGCACTTATTTCAATGTACACATAACTTTACAGAGTGGTTGAGGCATATATATTCAAGGTTGTAGGGAACACATGCCGCCTCTAGAAAGAAGTTGTAGTTCATTGCACCAACTCTAAGTAGTTAATCTTTCATACTATAAATACAATTATAAATTTTATCAAACTTTATAAATTTAACTTTTAGTGTTCACATCAACCGGGGAGCTTTGAGTGTGGATATTATGTCATGAGGTACATACAAAAAGTTATATCCGCAAATGTCGTTAACTCATGGAATTTTGTAACGTGAATATTTTATAACTAACATCATAAGCCATTAATATTATAACTTGACTCAAACTATTCATTGTGTAGATATTTGATGACACGTCTCCAATGGAGCAATATGTCATAAAGGATGTTCGGTAGTAGTGGGCTGCATTTCTTTTGACATTTGGTAAATGATTAGATGTATTCAATTTTACATTTTGAGTTTAGAAACTATTTTAAGTGTAACTATGTTAGGAAATATATTTAGGAACTTTGTTAGGTAAAAATATTACATTGAGGACCTATTTTGATGTGTATTCATAATAGAAACAATATTGATTATTTAGAATGTATTCTGGAAATGAATTTTATGCAGGTTTGGATATGGATATTAGCACATACAGATTAAATATTAAAAAAACAACACTATTTATACGGGTTCTAACACCAACCGGTATAAAAGTAAGACTATTTTATAGCTATTCTAGCCCAAACAAGTATAAAAATGTGATTTTTTTCTAACAAAATTCATAGTAAAAGCAAATTTTTTTATACCTATTCTCAAAATATCAGGAATAAATGAATGAGACTTTTACACTTGTTCTAAGCAAATCGGTGCAGAAAGTCGAAATTTTCTATACCTCTACTTCTATACCTGTTCAAAAATCGATATAAAAAGCTTCTTTTAACCTGTATAAAAAGTCATTTTTGGTATAGTGTGTATATTATTTCATAACTATACATGTGTTTCTTGGACATTCTAATTTGTGCTTGTGCAGTGAAAAGAAGCTTATTAACTCGACTATAGAAGATACATGATTATTTGTCTAATGCTCCACAACTCTATAGGTGCTTAATTGTGGATAATTCAAACAATTTCCAATGACAGCGAAGAAGATAAGGTTATAATCGAATGATGACATGTTTTACCTGTACTCAATAACCAATTATATTTGTATTAGCACAATTTGTTCGGCATTAGTCGAGCAAATATTTACTGTTGCCCATAAGACTGCAACGACAATAGTTTCAATTTATTATTAATTTAAAGGAAAGAATATATTTTATTGTCTATCTATCCATGATCGACAGGCAAAATCTTTTATCTCTAATACATTTGAGGAACAAGCAAGCCGTCATGGCCACAAACATGCTTCAAGTACTAATAACCTCCTTTATGAATCATTAAAATAAATATTAATTCGTTGTTTTATAATTTACCTTTTGGAAGAGATTATTAGTTTCATTACAGAACTATCCATAAGATCCATAAATAAGTACTTATGCAGATGTCATCACCAACAATAATCATTGCAAATAGATCAAATTTCTCAGAATTTATTTATTTTTTACATACATCAAAACTTATGCACTCAATTGTCGTGAATGTATTTAGCGGTTGAATAACTACCTCCACCAGTTACACACTTTTCAATAGAAAATGAAATCTTAAACCTGCAGGTTCCTTGGAGCTGTTTCCATTTTTTGGGATAAAACCCTAAATTTAGCAAAGTGTCATACATACAAGCACAAAACTTCTTTGTGGCTGCAGGATTGTTTGCTTTGTTAAACTCGTGAGCAGCTCCAGCACAACATCTTGAATCTGGAGGCCCAGTGTTTTCATCAGCCAAATAAGGCACACATGGACCATACATTGGTTTATACTCGTAACACATGTCAGGAAGCTGACTTTCACCTAATTTTGTCATAGCCAAACTATCACTAGTAAAATAAAGAGATATGGCATCGGTTGTTTTTGCCTATAGGGAACGGTTATGGAACCGAAACATATACGAGCGAGGTAAAAATTCTACTCTTTTTGCCTCGGTTGTGGACCGAAACAAAAATAATAGGATTTTGCCTCGGTTCTCTTTTGAACCGAGGTAATATATTAAGAAATTCAATAAAAAAAATGCTATTGTAGTACTTACATTCATCCTATAAAACAAAGTCCTTCTTACACTGCTCTACTTCAGATTTTAAATAAATTAATATAACATATACTCTAACAATGAAACAATAAACCATCAATATCATATACTGTAATCTAAAATTAATATAACATATACTATAATCTAAAATTTGTCAGTTTCCACTGAGTAGTACAATAATCATCAATATCAAATGTTGCCATCCTCTTCAACCAGAAGAAACAAGGGATAATCTTTTCACAAATCAGCAAGATGCAAAATATATCCTCCTAGACTATCACGACTCATCACGAAATGGCATTGCCCTATTTCTGTGAAGGATAAATGGCAAGAACAATGTCACAAAGATGTCCATCAGCTTCCTTACCCACAAGCTTCATCTCCCTCAACTGTTTCTCTGCCTCAATTCCATGACCAGCACAAATGTACATAGCAAGGAGCCTTTCATGAACCACTCCATATAGTGATGGGCTGTCATCTTGTATTAGCCAATTGGACAACCGCACTCCATGGACAAGTAGCAAAACTCTGGAAAAAAATTGAACAATATTTTCAATGGTGTTGGTGATGCCTACAACCACAAAACGACAACTATCAAACCCAAAACAATTGATAAAGAAAGAACCCGGCCCAGGTGGGTCTTCTCTTGGGGCACAAACCCAGGCCAGAGGTGCGGCGGAACAAACTTGTCGAGCTTGGGGGGCGGAGACGACAGCAAGGAAGCGGTGCCAGTTCGACGAGGGGGCAGAGCGAGATCGCATCCGGTAGAGGAGAGAGATCGTGTCCGATGGCGGAGCCAGATCGCGTCCGGTGGCGTTGCGAGATCGCGTCTAGATCTCGTCCGGTGGCGAAGCGAGATCGCGTCCGGTGGCGGAGAAAGATCGCGTCCAGATCGCGTCCGATGGTGGATCGATATCGTGTCCAGATCGCGTCTGGTGCCGGAGAAAAATCGCGTCCAGATCGCTTCCCGTGGCGGAGTGAGATCGCGTCGGTTGGCGGTTTTGATTGGTGGTGGGGTTAGGGTTGCGGGGGTGGGAGGCGTGACAGGTTTGGGGGTGGGACAACGACGATGCGGCCATGGGCTTTGGGAGTAGAGACGGAGGAATAGGCTTCCGCGAGAGCAGGTTGGATGCGCGGCGGAGCGGCAGAAGAAGAACTGCGCGGGAACAGAGGAAGAAGAACTGCGCGGAGAAGAGGAAGATGAACTGGAGATTAGGGTTCTACACTTTTTGAAGATAAAAAACTAATACTGACTCGGTTCTTTACCAAACCCGATGTCTATACTTATTTTACTGTCTCTGTCCAATTCAACTGATGCTAGAGGTCAATTTGAAAAAGGATTACGCCTCGTTTTAACCATTAACCGAGGTAATTTGACATTTATGTCTCGGTTCAAGGGGAACCAAGGCCTATAAGTTCACTTAAATTGCAAATGAAGGTGTAGTGGAAACCTGAACATGAAACTCAAATACAAAGAAATTTCCACAGTAAAACATATCATCGGCTGTCAGAGATGTTTAGGGATGCCGCTTGGTAGGGGAGCAACCTTACTGGATGGGCAAGCACATTTGGAACTCTTTACTCGCTCATTGGAATTTAGCAGACTTTCGCAATAAGTGTGCTACAGCCCAAAAGAATAGAGCTTCTGAAAATGGTGGCACCCTGCATACTAGTAGGGTCAATCACATTTCATGAGCATGTCATTCATATGGTAAACCTTGCTTACTTTTATGTTTCTTTCATATATAACATATGTATTTTCTATTTCGTGTACACTTCTAACTCTAAATTATGTTACAGGCACAAGCTCTGGGATAGGCAGTCCATGTTGGTGAGGTCTTTGCATAGACTCATGTTCAAAAGGGAACTACTGAATTCGTTGATGAAAGGTCTCGGAAGACTCATGTAAGCAAATAACACTGCTATTACTATTAGCTAGTAATTTTTATTTATGTTACTGTATCATTCCCTAACTTTTAATGTTTGAACAGGAAGAATTTTCTACGTGACTTTCATAGGTTAGATCCGAACATGGGTCAGCTCCTCTACCGGATGCTGTGAGTAATGAAGACAACGACATCCGTAGGACACAGTGTTGGGTCGATGTCGTTGGTGGGAAGAAAAAGAGACGAGTGTACGGTGCAGGACAGCTTGTTGCAAACTACACATCAGTAAGAGGAGTCACTCTAAAGCACTAACCTTCTTCTTCAACCATCACTGCTGATGAGGCCGTAGAGTGCTTGAAACAGCTACTACAACAACGTGACCAGGAATGTCGTGATTTGAGAGACAAATACAGTGAATTGAGAGACAAGTTCACAAACTTTAAGTCCCTGAAGCTTCACACCTTCATTCCATCGTCCCTCCGACCCAGCCATGACCCTTCCCGTCACCCATTGTCCCTCAGCAGCCCACATCAGTCCAGCCCACATCAATCCACCCCACACCAATCCACCTCACACTAGTCCAACCATTTATAGAGTAGTAGGATGGTGAAGATCATTCTGATGATGACTATGTGGGTTATTAGTTTTATTTTGTTTTTGAACATAGTAGAACATTTGGATGTTAGAACATTATGATTATGCTACATTATAATATGTCTTTTCAAACATATACATTGTTGGTCTAGATGAACATATTGTTTTAAGTTTTATGTTTCATGTTTCATTTACAAATACAAGTTCTTAAATTTGAACAATACAAATGATGTTATATTGTTGTTTACTCCATCAATGATTGGATGATTTCGGGATGCATATTATGAAGGTCTGTTTGTGGTTTGAAAATGTTATGCAAGTCTGTCTGTATTATGAACATGTTATGCAGGTTTGTGTATTGAATAACAAATACAAATATAACTTAATTCAACCTAGTTCTTACCGAAGGCCTGTGTCCTTCGCTAATTACCGAAGGCCATTACCCTTCAGTAATTACTGAAGGCCTTTGCCCTTCGGTAATTACCGAGGGTCACATGCTTCGGTAATTACCGAAGGTTCGCTAATCTGATCGTTGCTAATCCGTCTATCATAGGGCATTATCGACGGCTTTTGGTTGTTTTCGACGGACTAGGGCCGTCGGTAATGCCCTTCTTTTTGGTAGTCAACAACCTCGTTTTCTCACCTTCACTTTCCTTCCATGACAGACGGTGATTGGAGGAAAAGGAGAAGAAAATATCGAGCACAATGGCAGAACGACAGAGGAGTGAGAAAAAATGCTTGTGCGAAAGCTTCTGAACGAGAAAGGGAGAGGGAGATAAGGGGGGATAAGTTCTCTGAGCGTTGGGGGAAGTTTGTCTCAGTGTGGTAAGTATGGTGCGAAATCAAAATTGGGAGTGAAATTGTGAGAGGAAAATCCCTATTTTTGATTTCATATACTTTATCCACATACCAACGGTCATCTTCCCTCAGTAATGTGAGATGACCATTATCGACGGTCTTATCCGTCGGTACTCTACCAATCAAATAATCGTTAGTAAATTTCTTGGAAAACATCACTTTCCGACGAACCATATGGCCATTGGTATTAATCTTTCAAAAATCAGCTTTTTACTGTAGTGTTATGAAGTGCTTTGAATAGGATCTAAGCTCGATGTTAACTTTGATAAAATCAAGTTAGGACACAAATTTTTTTGAAGAATTTTCAGTAATGCTGTACTGTAACACTACACTATGGTGATACCAGTTACCTATCTAGGAACACAAATTCGGAGAAATCCAAGAAAATATGAATTTGGAAAACAATAATGAAAAAAAATTAGAAGAAATTGGAAAGGTGGAAAGAAGACATTTATCTTTTCGGGGTAGAATATGTTTAATAAATTTGGTTATTAGAACTCTTCCACTATTTTATTTTAGCAGGATGCCTGATAAATTAGGGAAGGAAATTAGGAGCATTAAAAAAATAATCTTGTTCCCTCTTCCTATTCTTCACACACACACAAAGGAAGCAACAGAGAAATTGCTTCCTGTAAATTCCCTAATGTTATAACAAACGCATATAAATTTAAAAGACACGACTCTGTAAAAGTATTATAAATTAAGCGACTTAAATTAAATAGAAGACTGCTTAAAGTTTTCTTTAATTATTATAGATTATACAATAATTCATTAACTTTTACAATCTTTGCCAAAAACCTAAGCCTAAGAAAAACAATGCGTGGTTGGTTACAGATACGATCCATGTTCATATTGATAGGTCTAAATTTATGTAGTTGTTGCTCCCATGAGATTGTACAGAATTAGAATCAATGGCATGATTATCTGCTGCATTTGGTGAAGAAAAATGCATCCTCTCTTGATTACCATGCATGGTTGGAATTAGTTGAGAGCTAAAAGAGAATGTGAAATCAAGAAATTTCATTCTTCTACTATTTTCTTCATTTGACGTCTCACTATGTATGTATGCACAAGATTCGGGTTCCTGCAAAATAGTATAATTGATATTTATTTCAATGGTGATGCGGAAGTTTATTACTCTATATAAATTAAAATTCCATTTAGTTGATTGTTTCATAATAATAATAATAATAATACTTATTTCATTAAACTTATCATCAAACTAAATTGGGAAGGAATAAAAGTGTAAACTATGGAGGACTAAATAAAAAATCAAAATTACATGTTATATATAAGCTTAGATATAAGTTGCTTCTTCCCTTTTTTTTTACAAATAAGTATTACGTAAAAATATCATTTGAGAAAATGTTTTTATTTCCTACAATGAAACCGTCCTCAAATTGGTGTCGAGGTAAATTTCATTCTTATTCGTTGTATTTTTTTTCTTAAATAATTTTTTATGTATTTTGTTGGTTTTTTTTTTCTCTTTTAAACTGAACGAATCAAACAACTATTTAATTAGAACTCAGCTATGACTGGATTTACCTTTGTATACTAAAGTTACAAATTTATTTATACAAACTTAATCGTAATCATATAAAGTTTGAGATAATACTATTAAGATTTGTTATCGAATTTGTTTTAGAGTGTAAATTTTTTATTATAATTTTATTTTTAAAAGACTTATAGGTTGAAGTGCTAAGATTTTGTGTAAGTAATAGGTTAAAGGTTGCTAAAGATAATTTAAATTCTAATGATAACCTAAGTTATATAGACACGAGTAATAATTGAAGAATCGATTAATGTCTTATACACATAGTGAGATATATTGATATCAACTAGAAATATAGAAATTACTACATTATGAAGAATCGATGGATTTTTGTACATATAGTGAGAGATATTGATACTCAACTAGAATATAGAAATTACTGCATTATGAGAATTTGTCTCATTAAAATCTAAACTTGAATAATTAAAACATATTAAATTGGTCGAAAGTGTTAGTATCTCTAAATTTGAACTTAGTAGTGGAAGCCATCAATTTTGATGTACCTTGAGTTTTGTATTGTGTAAGTTTTGAAATTATTACTTTGAATTATTCACATATAAATTGAATTCTAATGTTTAATTTAAGCATTAGTTTATCCATTTTTAATGTTGTAATTCTACTATGTGTTTTAACATGGGAAGCTGATGATAATACATTAATCCAATAGTTTTCCTAGTATCTTCTATATACAAACATACATGCATAAGTTTTTTTTTTGTAATGTATATATATTTATGTCTAGTTTTGGAGTGTTACAAGTCGCACTATATTTTTATTTTTCAACATCTTAGTGAAAAACAATGAAAATAAAAGTAGCTTGATGGTTTTTATATACACAATCAAGAAATAGAAGAATGCTTCACAAATCAAACAGTCTTAAGGTTTCTAAAGAATGGTTAAAGCTCGAAAAGTTTGAATTTCCAAAAGTAAGGAAAGTGCTATATCAAATTAAATAGTAGATAAAAACAGTACCTGATTTAGATCGTAATCTGTTTCACTGGTTTGTGAAAGTCCTTTATTTTCTGACGGTCGAATTTCTTGAGTCACAATTCCCATTTCATATTTTGATGCCCTAAATTTTGCTTCTTGTGATCTGAAAAATAGAAAAAAAAAATATGTAAAAGAATTCACAATTACAGTGGGTGATACAGCACCAATATAAAAGCATAAATGTATTTCATGCCGAATTCCTATGGGACACCCTTTGTGGTCCCTAAATTTTATAAAAGTAAACTATCTTTTAACGATGAGAATACGTACAAAAGATAAAAAAACAACAAATAACAGAAGAAAATACTTATATATAATATTAAATAAATAGATTTGTTATTTGACCTTAAAATCACGTAATCGAAGTTAAATATAAGTATTGTTTGAAAACAACAACAGCTGAAACAATATTCAACCAATAGAGTTAGGCCTTCGCAGATTCAAATAGAAATAAATACTTCAATACAAATAATAAATATTCGTATTCATAAAAAAGAAATTACATATATTAGTTTAAATTAAGATTATATATATATATATATATATATATATATATATATATTAAGAAAGAAATAGATGGAACTGTATTTGATTTTTTTTTCCTGTCAGTTTTTTTCATGTTCATTGTACTATTTATGTTTGGAGGATTGTGAATATTACTATATAAAAGGGTTTTGATTCTTAATACAAATCAAATATGAAAATTTGGTACATGATTTATTCCTTAAGTATTAATTAGGGTAGAATTATATTTAACCGCTGCATTGATTCACCATAGTATATAACGTTATAAAAGAAAATTCATATTCTAAAATAAAGTTACTTCAACAGTATAAGAATTTATTTTCAATAGGGTTGAAATGATTTGCATGAATTATATTACCTTTGGGATGAACAATTGGAGCACATTGGAAGATCTTTACCATCTTCATTCCCTTCCATCTCCTTATGCATTGATGAGAGAAACGTATGCCCCTTCAGGTTCCTGTACATCTAAAATCCAAATTTCTCTTAGAATAAAAAAAATATTTAACATTAAATTATTTTCTTTTACATTTTAGTAGAAGCAAATTCTATATCTATACACAAATATTATGTCTTTAGTTTCCAAAACTATTACGACCACATCTTGCATTTAGGAGAACCAAAGGAAAAAGAGAATTGGTATAGCCGCAATAATGTGAAGGTTTCAATTTGATACGTAAGCTAAATATATATAACATGTGTAGAATTAGGTTGAGATTCTTTAAGTGAAGGGTTAAATTTAAAGATTAGAGATAAAAAAAATACTGCAAAACAGAAATGACAAAAAGTAATCAATTAAATTACTTAACAAAGTTAATTATTGATAAAATAAATTCATGTTTTATATTAAATGTCACAGTAATTAAAATACGATCATTTCCTTCTCTATTACAAAGGATGTTTGGACTAAAATTAGTGGTGTGTCTTAGAAGTGCTTTTAGAACTCTGTGAATTATATAGAACATTTTTAAAAACACTTTCAAAAGTCATTCTAGAGTCAATCAAAATCTATATCAACTTATTCCCCTTCTTTACTTCTCATACTTTGTACTCAATTTTATTAATCACATTGGAACGCATGGTTATAAATGCCAATATAATATGCTAAAGCCTAGTATATAGTACATTGAAACTGTGTAGAACCAATTTTCAAGCCTAATAAAGGAAAAAAAAGTGTTTCCTTTTCTTTAAAGCTTACACAGATATTCGCTTTTGGCATCTCAAAAAGCAAGCTTGCTATCCACAATGCAACAAAACTTGTTTTCACAGATTTTGCTAAAGACAGAAGAAGAGAAAAAGAGTTTCACGTCTTCAAAACTTATATGTATACACACACACGCACACATATATACATATATATATATATATATATATATATATATATATATATATATTCGTGTTGCATATGCACATGTACCTAACCTAGATAAATTATTGTTATTTTTACAAAGCTACGCGTGCACAAAATACATTTTTTAACACTAAAGCAAATGTTGTTCATTCTTTTGATATGAACATGTCGTACAAATAGAACCTAAAGGTTAACTGATATGAATACAAATAAGATATTATTGATCGTTTCCTTTTGTTCTGTACCACGTAATTGAAAGAAACAACATAAGTAACAAGAAAAGAACAAGTAAAGTAACTGCAAAAAGAAGTGAGAATATTAATGGGGTTTATATATGGCTCTTCATTAGCTTTGTCGTCAGCCGAAAAGCAGTGGAATATAATCATGAATGAACGTAGTGCAATATATATCTACCTATTGTGACAAATCTTGCTTTCCACAAACTACAGTTTTTTTTCTCCTTTTTGTTGCTTCATCAATTATTGTTGGTACGAAACAAAAAATAACCTAGACCTTATTTTTTTTGTCTCGTCCTTAATTTGATCGGTTTTGAATAGAGACAAGAGATTAGGAATTTTTCCCACTGAGGAAGAAGAATTAACCAAGAAAATTGCCACATTAGGTAAAACATTGTTCTATACATATTCTTCAAATCTTGGGGTTTTGCCAGTTCTAACCCACCCCATCATTCCCCAAACCACAAAATCAAAGGCTTAATTTCACTTGTTAAAGAAAAATAAATAAAGGTACTGACAGGTATTTTATGGAAATATATAACTATGTATAAGAATATTTATTGGACCACATGGGATAACTATATATACATATACCTGAAGATGGCTTTTAATGTGAGAGATTCTTAGTCCTTTCACATGCATCATCTGCAGAATGCTCTTTGGAGTTGCCTCTGCAAAATCCAATTTGCTTAATCGTTAGCAGGAACTGGTTGAACTTGAAATATAGCAAAAAAAGAAAACTTCTCTCTTGTTCGATACATATCACACTCACAAGAGAAGAAAAAAAAAGAGATGAATCACTGCATAATATATATATAAAAAAAAAATCATCTTTTGTAAGATGTTTCTGTCATTAATAGTTTGTTTTTCTCCCTTCTCACACATATATAGGAATAATTAGAAGAAAAACAACAGAGATTAAAGAAAAAAGAAATTCTAGCTAGAAATTGTATAAATCAGGTTAATTAAACAAAGGATCAAGCAAAAAATGAAAAGAAAAAGTAGAATGAAATTCTGGGAATGGACATGATAACGCAGAGAGACGAAATAGGTAACCCTAGATCAAGTTGAAGAAGGAAAAACTAACTGTTTTTTCCACCAAGACCTTCCACAACTTCTACAAAGTATTCATGGAGTTCAGGTGTCCATCGCAGACGTGGATTTTCTGATTTTTGGTATTTCCGTACACCCGTTTTCTTAGAATTCTTCATGTTCTTCACTTTCACGTCGTGCAGAAGCAGCAACAAGAGAACCTTAAAGGAAGAATATATATATATATATATATATATATATATATATATATATATATATATAAAAATACAAATGAATAAGACTTCTTTTGCATCTAATATGAAAGCAGCATCAACCATGGAATGTTTTCTGTGTGTCCAAGGTCAATGACTTTTTCAGAAAAAGGATATTATTGTTAAAACATATACTTATCATATATTCTTATGTTATTATATGTAAGAATTCTTCTTCTTTTTTTTCTTTTTGGTTGGATATATGTTGAACATTCCCTTTGATTTAGATTGTAAAGTATAAAAATAATGTTATTATTGGTGATGATAATAATAATAATAAACAAAAAATGTGTGATTTAAGAAATAGATTCGGTCAGACTTTTTTAAAGGTGAACATTAATTTCTTTGAAAATAACACATAAGAAAGAAATAATGAGAGAAGTCTTCGAATTCTTTTAATAGTTGCACTATTTCTCGTCTTCTTCATTTATCTGTGGTCAATGCAAGTGAATAAGTAATTATAATAATTAAGATCACACATAATTAACAATTGAAGCATGTAGAAGAGATTTCTATTTATTAATTAAGTTTCAATTTTTTCACATTTTTTATATGAGAAATAATATTCTTTTTATTAATAGAATTGTTGTTTTTTTAAATTGGAGGAGAAATAGGAAGAGAAAATGAAATGAAAAATAAGATGATCGATACCATTAGAAAGATAGAAAGAGAGAAAAAAAATTAAACACAAAATATGCTTATGACAAATTAACAGTGAAAATAAGGGGGGTTAATTCGAGTAAATTACTGTTTATTAAGAGCTAATTAAATTACACTATTTTTCCTCTCATTTTAAAAACATAACTCTTCTCTAAGAAGATTAATATATACACTACAGTTAACTCTCTTTAATACAGCTATATTTCTCTAGATCAATTTTATTTTAATCCTCAGCATAATCGGAAAGACTAATTTTGAAGTTTTATCATAATCTTTAAAATTTTAAGTGAAAATTAAAATTTGGTGGTAGATTGTTTAATATATATATATATATATATATATATATATATATATATATATATATATATATATATATATATATATATTATCGGCAATAGAACTAATTAATATTATAGAAGAAAGAGTGGCTTCAAACCCTTGTATATAACGTTAATACAATGTTAAAAAGTTGTTGATGATACAATTTTTATATAATTTTAGAAGTTAACAACATAAAAAATGCTTTGTTTGAAAAATAATTCGTAATTACTAGGTAAAAAAATATTTAAAACAAACTATATAACTAAAAGCAAAACATAGAATAATACTGTGACCCAGAGAATTTTGTTATACTTAATAATTTTTTATTTTTGCTCGATTTCTTTAATCATCGTAGATATTTATTAAGATATTAAATCAAAATGAAATAATTTTTGTATATCATTTTAATTGCCACGTAATTATGAATAGAGGTCCTCTTTAATATACCAAAATTATTTTTTACACAGTAGTTATTATTTCCACCAAGTCCTAGTAAGTCTTTCAATAATGAGTGTATTGAAAAAATGAACTTGCATATGTGCTTCAAAATCCGATTTCTAATGAGTGGTTTAGTCTTAATCAGTCAATAAATTCGTTTCCTCGCCTCAAATATATCCTAGCCAATGCTTCCATATGAACTTTGCATTTATATTAATCAATAATTAATCTGTGATTAATAATGCTGATTGTTGAAGTTTTAGAAGAAAAATTGGTACGTGTGCAACATTGTTTCCATTTATAACTTTTTCTTTTTCATATCTCTTTCTCTCTCTCTCGCACGTGTTAAATCAAAAAGCTCACGAGGGAAATATGCAGCTTTTAACACGCATATTATTTGTAGTCAGTCATGCATGACCCATCAATATAATAAGATCCACCGAGAAAGAGAAGAAAGTAGCCACAACGCCACTTTTTTTAATGGAAAAGTATTTTAAGAATTTTATAATACTAAAATCTTTTTTAAATGATAAACTTGTAGAAAATTATTAGTTAAAAAAGTGACACTCCCACACTACAAACATTTATACTTATACAATTTCTTTTTCTAAAATTAGTGCTATTAATCGTTGAACTAATTAAGTTTTGAACTACAATATATACTTTTACTGTAAGGTTGGTTTTCAAGTGATCCAAACCCACTTCAGAAAATAAAGTCAGTCTCCTCATATTTCTTTTAGTTAATATTACAAAAAGGCCTTTACATACTAAAATTCTATTTAAAAATTCAATTTTATAAAAAAGAAACTTTGATTGTTTTTATAAACTTATTTTAACCCAAATTTAAAAAGGTTTAAAAAATAATATATATATTTAATGGTCCAAATGAACGTGTATAGATTGAAAAAAATGGTGATTTGACTGACACACACCTACACGACCTAAATATATATATCTTGAAGAGAAAAGGAAAATGATGTTGTTTATTAATTTTGAAAAGGGAAGAAGTTATTGATAAATATTTGTATATATAATAAACATTTGTTTACGAAATCAATTTTAATGGCTGAGACATTGACAACACTATAGAAACTAGTGAAATAAAATAAAATAAGTTGTGTGTTGGTCAAGATTGTGAATAAATAGAAGAGGGCAATTTGCCTTCACTTTCTCCGATTCCAATCAATTTCACGTCAATAATAGACGGTGCCTACTTTTGGACCCATGCATCCATCTTTGTGCTGCCGTGTTCAACACTAAACTAACCTCAAAATTCAAGCACCATGGAAAAAGGAACCTTATGCTTGGAATTTCCACAATGCTTCATTCATTCATTATTACTATATATTATTGTGTATATATATATGGGTCACACTCCCATGCATCTTCGTCCATCGTAACATCGTGGACCACCATCTCTCTTTGCCATCTCAGATACCCCTTCATGCTATGACTTTGACTAACAGCTTGGTCCCACTTCCATGCACGTACACCATAATATTGTGCTATCCAACCCATAAAAAAGCATGCAAACAAAGGGTTTTGCTTCTTCGTTCACACCACTTTTTTGTTTTCTTTTTCTTCTTAATGTGGGAATGTTTAGGATCTTCTGCTAGGTTTAGTTTTTGTTCTCATATTTGTTAAATCGTAAAATAATGCATAACAACTTCTTATTTATTTATATAGATTTTCATTTTAACATATATACATATATCACTATTTTTAAATATTAAAATTAACTTCTTCTTTTTTACTTTTTAAAATAATAAATAATTATGGTCTCGTGTATATTTAAATATTACAAAAATTTCCATAATTATTGACGATATTTATTAACAGATTTTAGATTGTTGATAATTCTCGATAAATTTTTTAATTTATCGATAAAATTGATTAATGAATATTTTATTGACAACTTTGTTTGTTATTAATAAACTTAAATTATTGACAAATTCTTGTTATTACCAACAAATTTTGTTCGTCGATAATTAATGATTTTGTATAATTAATATATAATTAAAACTTGACACAATATTGGGTCTATATGAAAGAACTTTAAGAATAAGTTACATACTTGGTTGTTAGGAATTCATACCTCAACACCATGTTTCTATTACAATTCCATCCTAGAATAAGGTTGATGAGATATAGAAGAACCATATTAAAGTATTTAAACATCAGTTCAATATTGCATAAATTAATACTTGTATTAACTTATTTAATAAATTTGTTACATATAGTTAGTTTTGCAACAAAACTTTGAGATTCCCAATACGTGAAATGGAAGAAGACTTTTTCTATCATATCCATTAGATGAAGAGACTTCAAAATTTTCTTGACATGATAGTATGTTCATAAAAAGTATAAAGATATGACTCCTTTGTTAGGTTATTAAGGAAGGGAGGTTATTAAGGAAGGGGGTTCGCTGAGGATATACAATACTAATGAGACCTGAGCCCAACCACATAATGGATTGACACAATTTTCTATCAAAAATCTTAAGACAATAGGTTAATGGATCTTAATCTTTATATGGTGCTCTACTTTCTTATTTTCATCCAATATGAGACTCAGACTCATACTTGAAATTCTAACAACTCCCGCTTCAAGGGTGAGTCCCTTCCATATTGGTACACTCTCCCTCTCGGGAAAGTATTCCCCCTCCAATGGAAGCATTCCCAACCATGAGTATTCCTTTTCATACCGTCATTCATCTTAACAAGACACGCTTACCAGAAACCCTTGCTAGAAAGACTTTCGATACAGGGATCATTGTACTCATCTAAGCATAATTTGGCTTTGATACCACTTGTTAAGTTTATCAAAGGAGGGGGTTCACTAGGGAGATACAACATCAATGAGACTTGAGTCTAACCACATAAATAATTGACACCACGTTCTACCAAAAACCTTAAGACAATGGGGTTAATGGGTCTTCTTCACCTTTATACTCTCAACTTTCTCATTTCTACCTTGTCTAAAGTACCAAATTTATCAGCATGATTGAATGAAATTTTTGAAGTACCTGAAAAAACACTAGAAGGGGGGAAGGTGGGTCATATGGTGTTAATGGAAAAAAATTTCACAACCCTTCTAATATAGTACGTTTGTCGAGTATGAGATTTATCAAATAATTGTTAAACATTCGACTTTACAAGTTATTATGAATGAAAACTTCTTTTGCGTGTTATTCAGAATATACATCACAATGTTTGTAAGAACTTCCTTCGTTAAAGAACAATCTTTTGGTATGTGAAGTTTCTTGTATGTAAAACTAAAGTGCAATTGTAGGTTTTATAGAGAAGTGTTTAGGCAAAAGTAAATAATAAATGCACAAATATTCTTATACCAGTTCACTCCAACTAAGTTACATCTCGTCTCCTCTATCCATAAAGGGTTCCACTATAATCTTCAACAAGATTACAACTAAGTATTCTCACCTCTCCTGGTCTCCCTAGGTATTCCGGATATCCATTAATATGTTGTCTAGTTGAGTTTCACCAACTTTTATTTGTGCAATATTCTTCACCACTCCTGGTATCCTTAGTCAGCGAATAACCTTCTGTTACCCTAGACAAGTTTAGCATTCACACCACTCCTGGTACTAGACAATCCTAGTATTTGATACACTACCTAGATTTCTTTAACTCCTCAAAGTTTCAACAACAAGAGTTTTAGTTCTCCTCATAATTGCAATCAACGATTGCTTACAAGTCGTTTAGACTATTACTCTCGTAGAGAGGATGTGTGTACAATACAATATAGTCTAGAGACTCGTTAGGTGTTTTTCTCTCTTCTTACAATAGTAAGAAAATATTACAATGAAGCTCAAGAGTATTGCTTGACTTTTCTTCTTTCTCTTCTCAGATATTCTCTTTTGCTTGAGCTTTTTTGTATTTTTCTTCTAAATGTTTTTCGTAGGATTGATATTTATGTTGTATGTTATCCTCTTAGGCTATCTACTTGATTCTTCCTTTGAATGATGTTCCATTTAAAGGCTTTTTCAAAAGGTATACATTAGACTGAGCTCTTGACCTTGATTCTTGTGTCTTCTTCTCTTGCGTGTGAAGCAATCGTTTGTTAAAGTCAACTTGTCAAAGCAAGTATGTTTTTTCAGTACTTTGCTCAATGTAGGTTGTACTTTCTTTCAGACACAACTTCTTATGAAAAGAACATTCATTGAATGTTTCTTTTGTCTCTAACGTCCACTTCTAATATATTACAAATAAAGTAGTAGATGCATGTAGTAGGTTATCTACATAGAATAGAGTAGATTGTGCATGCAACATATATGTTTTATCTCTTATGACTTTTGTTGTTTTTGAACGTTAAGTATTTAATGGCATTTAATGGCATTTAATTCTTGTTCAGAACAAGTGTTTTTTTTTACATTTTCTACCTTTGAGGCAGCGTTTATCATTTAAGTTTTTTCTTAAGGATGTTATTCGTTGAGTAAGAACTTCATCGTTAGAAGAATTAAAGGGTTTAGATCATCGTGTTGTCTAGTCTATTATAAACACTTTTTGGGATGATGCCTTTTGAACTTGAGTGTTTAACATGTTTCTTCTCGTATAAGTTTTCAATCTTTGTTTAAGGCTTTTAGAGGGTTTTGTTAAAGACATTGCCTCGACACCTTTTTGCTTCTTGAGAGTTCAACTGAATATCATTATATACAATATAGCTTACGCATTTAGCATAACTCTCTTTAGACACTTAGACTTGTAAGTCATTTAGCGTCACGTCTAAAAGCTTTTAACTTAGTTGTTTTCCTAAGTATTTTCCAAGGGTTTTCTATGTTGATGGATGATTTGAGAATCTTGTTTCTAGAATTTGTCTTTCTACCTATCTTATTCTTCAGGTTTAGGTGTTTTTAGATTTTTACCTCGTTTAATGTTATTTGATTAAACTTCAAAACATGAGAACGTTTAGACATATAAATTTTATAGACAATTTTGTCTTAACAATATTTTGTTAGTCGATTGGACTCCGGTTGGCAAGTTATTTGTTGATAATTTTTTAAACATGATAATTGTTTTTTCTGTAATTCCATTTTCTTATTAGCTTGTAGGAGAAAGGAGTAATTTCCCAAGAATGACATAAGTTGAATGATGCATTATTGGAGCAACAACTTATGAATGCTATAATGGACTTACTACTATCTAAGTTTGTAAATATCTACCTCCACAGTATAGAATATGAAAGGAAAATCGTACAATATCAACATAAAAATGACTTCTCAATCTACCCATCATTGTTATCCTTTAGATATGAAGTAGTTAAGGTATATTTAATTATTGATTATATTGTTAAAGACAAAATCGTCTATGAGGAAAGTGTATGAGAAACTCTTTTAAAGTCTCTTCCTAAAGCTTGTTCAGAAGTCCCTAAAATAGAGAAGAAACTCTATTTATGTAAACTTTCTAAGGTGTGGCTTTAGTTGTGAAAGTGTGGCTCTAGCTACAGATGTTTCCTTTCAAAGTGGGTTTCCTTTGTGGCCCAGGTCTCGTGTTTTTTGTGTTATAGCCCCTAAGATAACTTCTTTGAGAAGGAGTCTTCATGACTTAACGTCAGGTTCAGTGTTTGAGGTTTCCCTCTAAGGTGAGTTTTCTTGTGTGGCTCAAGCCTCAAGATTGCTGCTCAGTCGCGTCAAAGTCTGTTTTGCTCAAAATTACTTAGATTTCCTCCATTTCCTTTATGTTTTCCTTTTGACTCTTTGTAATAATAAAACCCTACAAAACAAGTCAAATTGGAATGGTTTTTTACATATATTTGACATAATGAAAACAAGATAAGTGCCAAATTGATATCAAAATTAACTTATATTGGACACTTATTAGCAATTTATTGAAATATGAATCAAATTTGACATTCCCTTAAGTAAGAGTTTGATGAGAAGTTTGAATTCCTAACTTGTTAGACTCGTGGAACACCTTACATAATTCTTAAGATTGAGTGAGCACTAAAAGGAGTTTTACTACAAATCCCTAATAAATCATACTCACACTTATGTAATAAACTAGTGTGTGTTATATCTTGAAGATAACTCCCATTCTGGTGGCAACTAATCGATTATTAGGGAATGGGTTAACCATTCATTGTGTCCTTTTACAATATGAGTTGATGAAGTTCGAGTTGTTATTGCTTGAGTGTTTCTAACCAGTATAGAGGTTCAATCGGTAAGAGAAGCTTCAAACACCTTTTGGCTTAGGCAAGATATTTGGTCATACCACTCTCATCATAGACAAATGTATTATTCTTCTTTTTGTTTATTTTTTTATTTTCATAACTCTATCAATGTTCAATTAACTTCTATCTTTCGCTTTGAATTTTGTTCTTTATGATAAGCAAGTTAGAGAATCTATTATCATTGATGATGACGATAATAGGACATATTTGACATAAACGTTGATTTTTCACATACTTAAATCAATGTCCCTTAATTTTGTTTAATATAAAGTATGTTTTCCTCCTTTCTTTTTCAGTTTTCCTCCCCTTGTGTCTTAATTCTCTTGTAATTTCATAATTGACTCAAAGGTTATGCATAAATAACAAATTGTCGCTTAATTTTGTTTACTATAAAGTATGTTTCCTCCATTGTTTTTCAGTTTTGATTACTATTCATTGTAGAATATTTGTTTGTAATTTAATTTTTTGTCTTTAGTTAAAATTCTAATAAGTTTTTTTTTTTAAATTTTTGTTTAAGTGAATAAGCACTACTTTAGGAGTATACATTCGAACTTGTGAGGTATATAAATAACACTTCATTGATGTATATTATTAGAATGAGTGTAGCTTAGTATGTTTTCACTTGTATACATTGGAACTGGTGAAAAACTAAATGAGCCAATTGATGCTAGCTTGGTTAATTCAAATTTACATAATTGTTTGATTAATTACATAGGTAAAACAAGAGAGTAAGATTTTATATGTATAATTGGAACATGTAAAGTCTATATAGAGTTTTAATTGTATACGTTGGAACAATTGAAAATCTAAATAAATTACTTGTTGTTTATTTAAATTAATTAATTTGAATATCTATTATAAATTAATGAATAATAATTATATTTAACCAATAAAGAATCCAACTGAATCAACATATTTTTATCATATTTGTTTAAGTATTTATTATTCTCTATTGTGTTTAAACCCTTTGCCCCTCTTTTTACTGGTTTTATTCGTTTAACATTCTCTACAAATTTAAATAAGCATAGTTTCAAATGAAGTTCTTTTTACATTGCATATAATTTTGACCTTAAAATCAATAAAAAAAAAAAGCCCTCTCTCTTTCTTTCCTTTTTTTCTTTACTACTAATCATATCACTTTTTAACTAATCTTCAAACAGGCGGAAAAATTAAACTTGAAATATAATATAATAAAATTTATTTAAAGAAATCAATGGTTGAAACAATTTTTTTTTTAAATATTGACGTTATCCTTTTTTTACTCTTCTCTCATTCACGCACATATTCCAAAGGCACACCATCGGTAATGTAATAGTTAAACAATTACATTAATTTTATTTGTTATTAAAATTGTATTGAACATATCAAAGTAAAGTAACATTTTAAAATTATTATCAACATTTTTAAACTTTTAGGGATGTATAAAACGTGTAATGAAAAACCAACATGCAAAAATAACTTTTAAACAATTATGTATAATATATTTTATGGCACCTCACTACATCGTTCAACATTAATGAATCGAAACGATGCAAAAATAAAAAATAAAAAATTTGCACAATACATGACATGTTTGTACTCATGAAGTTCAAAAAGGGAATAATATACATAGTTTAAGAGATGTAGAGTTAAACCAATTCTTTTTACCTTTGATTTCTTAATTTGTGGGGGGCTTTCTTACCCTTTTTCTTTTTGTATGGTATTCTTTAATGAGTTAAACAAGTAAGAATGAAAGGAGAAGAAAAGACGAAAGGACATTGTCCATTTCCATAATCTTTTCCATTTATGAAAGTGACGTACATATAATTACCCTTCAGAAATTACACTAAAAGACATTGTTGATAATGTGCATATACACTATGTTAGGTGTTATCTACTACACCTCTGTTATCTTTCCTTATTATGTCAGACAGATGGAATTTTATTTTCAAACATTTTGAAAAGTCGTCTTTGTTTCTGTTTTAAATTGCTTCTATTTCACATGCTCTATTTCAGTGGTCCCTACCATCAACCACTAACTCAGAACCACTCTCGTGAATTAATAATTTGTTAATTTTAGTACACTCATAATATTCCCATTGTTCTAAATCCAAGAATATATAATTTATGTGCCTTCTTATTTCTTCATTTAGGTGCTTATTTATGATAAGATTATAATGAAGCCAAATTTAGAAATGATATTAGATATCAAAGTGGATACAATTCCTATGAGTGCTATTTATTAGTGGGTTTTTTTTTAACATTTGTGGTGTTGATGGATATATATTTATGAATAATTTATATTATTTTATAATTTTAAATACTAATAATATTTCTTTAAAAGATAAATTCGAATAAAAATAACAATCTTGAAAGTATATTCTAAATAAAATTGCATAATAAGTGTTAAATACATTTAGTCTTTTTCAGACACATTTAAATAAGTTAATAAGTTACACAAAAGATATAAATTTTAAAAAATAATGAATCTTTTTAGAAATTAATTTAATTTCTAAAAAAAAATCTAAACAATTTTGAATTATTTGATTAAAACTTAATGTTTCTAAATATACAAATAAAAATCATAAATACCAAGTGATAAATATGTAGTTTTTATATTATCCAGATATGTTTGTGTCCTTCAAATGTCACTGTTTTTTTTTGTCTTCTCGTCTAAATTGAGATGTCTTTGTACATGTATTTCTGAATATTTTTATCAAACTTAATATCGAGACACTTAAATCAACAATATGTCAAAGACAATAAATATTTAAATATTAAGATAAACATAATATCTCATGAATATTGTCTATTTATAAATTTGAATAAACTTTGTGTTTCATGAGTTTAAAATTTGTAGGTGTTACTATGGGTCTCGACGAAGCTTGGGTCTCCACAAAGCTCCCGCTCGACCTCGATAAGCCTTCCGCTCGACCTCGACAAAGCTTCCACGCGGTCGACCTCGACAAGCCTTCCACGCGGTCGACCTCGACAAAGCTCCTGCTCGACCTCGACAAGCCTTCCGCTCGACCTCGACAAAGCTCCCGCTCGGCCTCGACAAGCCTTCCACGCGGTCGACCTCGACAAAGCTCCCTCTCGACCTCGACAAGCCTTCCGCTCGACCTCGACAAAGCTCCCGCTCGGCCTCGACAAGCCTTCCACGCGGTCGACCTCGACAAAGCTCCCGCTCGACCTCGACAAGCCTTCCGCTCGGCCTCGACAAAAGTTCACGCGGTCGACCTCGACAAGTCAGTCTCAACAGGTCCTCATGCGGTCAGAATCGGCAAGTCTTCACCAATCAACCTTGATAATGATCCAATGCTCCCAGGAGTGATTGGCAAATAATTGAAGAAGAAAGTGGAGGGGTCTCCCGTTTACCTAAAGAGGTAACAGCTGCAAGTGGTGGGTCCCTCCACCTCTGGTGCGCCAGCCATTACAAAACACCATCATTTTATTACCTTCTGAGTGGACTGTGCATAATGAGGGAATATTCCCTGAAATCAGATAAATAAGGAAGGTATGCATCTATTCTGATAAGAGGATAAACGGGTAAAGAACCCATTCTGACTTGAGCGTCGAAGTTTTTCCATTGCAGGTCCACCCCATTACACCATACACCGGCAGCAGGAAGAGAAGCAGGAGGAGACGAAGGGAGGAGCACGCATCAACAGCAGGAAGAAGAGTGTTTCGGGACTATGATGGCTGGAGTCCTTCCCGTCCCAGTTCGGCAGAAACATTTTGGCGCCGTCTGTGGGGAAGAGTGGCATCCCCATGAAACCACGTAAAGCCAGAGATTGAAGACACCCAATGGTAACTACAAGAAATATGGAGGAGCAGAGTACCAGAGATTTAATAAGAGAGTTGCAGGCCCAGATTGAGGCACAGGCGCAGATTATACAAGCGCAGGCACACACTCAGCAAGAGATGCGGTGGAAGCATGAGGGGGAAATGAGGGCGCTAAGGGCCGAGCGGGAACCTCCCGAGCGGACCGCCTCAAATCGAGAAAACGCTAATGAGGCAAGCCACAATCATGTCAGTCCGAACGGTCAGGCTAAAGGGGAACCGATACCCTTGCAGGTCGCCCGACCAACCTGTCTATTGCCTTTCACGGTAACAATCATGCAGACGCCAATGCCCGAAAGGACTCCCCCCGTATTAGATAAGTATGATGGTTCGGCTGATCCGGACAACCATTTAAGAACGTTCTGTAATTCAATGGCGTTCTATACAGACAGTGACCCTATCATGTGTAGAGCATTCTCATTGTCACTAAAGGAAGAGGCCTTGGAATGGTACCATACTCTTCCTCCCAACTCAGTGGATTGTTTCGCTACTGTGGAAGACCTCTTTAGGAGACAATACGCGTCCAATCGAAAACAGGAGATAACACCAGTGGATTTAATAAACACTAAGTAGGAGAAAGGAGAAACTTTGAAGGCCTTTATGAAGAGATATACTGAAACTGCGCGACGAAATAGAGAGGTAGACCAATCTTTTATTATTAATAATCTGCCTTCGTGTATGAGACCAGGATATTTTGCGGAGAAATTGTATGCGCGGCCTCCAAAAACAATGGAGGAACTCCAAGACCGAACAACTGAATTCATCCGAATGGAGGAAATGCGCTTGACGCAGAAGAAGCAACATCAAGAAAGAGAGGCTGGCGGAAGTGGAAAGGACGGCAAACGACCGTTCGGCAATAACGATAAGAATAGAGAGTTTCCCAGGCCATTCAAGTTTCACCATTATACGACACTCAACGCGCCAAGAGCAAAGGTTCTTGAAGAAGCCTGTAGAGCAGAACTTATCACACCTTTAAGAAAGCCATCTCCAAGAAATGCAGACGAAAGAAGAAGTTGCCGTTATCACCAAAACCATGGACATAATACCGAAGACTGCATCACGGTAAAAAATGAAATAGAGAGTCTTATCCGGGCAGGACATCTACGAAGGTATATAAAGGAAGCAAGATACGACCCCCCTGAGGAGGGATACGCCAGAAGGAACCCCGACCTGTCGAGCAAGAAAGACGAACGACGGCATGGCTATAGCGCAGTCCCAGTCGTAGTCGAGAACGGTCGGTTCGTGGAGTGATTAACTAAAAAGAAGTATCAACAATTTTACTATTATCATGTTTAAATTCGATCTCATTTAATCCATGCTTTTGTTATTAACTTACGTTTGAGGACGATCAATTGCTCCCGAAAAGGATAAAAAAAAAATCACATTAAATGAAAACGGATAAGAGGTAAACTCCTCTATAAACATTTGAAGACCGACGGTAAATCCCGCTCGGATAAGAGGTAAACTCCTCTATAAACATTTGAAGACCGACGGTAAATTCCGTTCGGAGAAGAGGTAAACTCCTCTATAAATAATTGAAGACCGACGGTAAATTCCGTTCGGATAAGAGGTAAACTCCTCTATAAACATTTGAAGACCGACGGTCGAACCCGCTCGGATAAGAGGTAAACTCCTCTTTAAACATTTGAAGACCGACGGTCGAACCCGTTCGGATAAGAGGTAAACTCCTCTATAAACATTTGAAGACCGACGGTCGAACCCGCTCGGATAAGAGGTAAACTCCTCTATAAACATTTGAAGACCGACGGTAAATTCCGTTTGGAGAAGAGGTAAACTCCTCTATAAATATTTGAAGACCGACGGTAAATTCCGTTCGGATAAGAGGTAAACTCCTCTATAAACATTTGAAGACCGACGGTCGAACCCGCTCGGATAAGAGGTAAACTCCTCTATAAACATTTGAAGACCGACGGTCGAACCCGTTCGGATAAGAGGTAAACTCCTCTATAAACATTTGAAGACCGACGGTAAATCCCGTTCAGACAAGAGGTAAACTCCTCTATAAATATTTGAAGATCGATGGTACAACCCGCTCGGATAAGAGGTAAATTCCTCTATAAACCCTCAAACTCATAAGTCTTATAGTTAACCGTTCGGCTAAAAACCAAACGCCTAACTCAGACTTGGGGGGCTTATGTTACTATGGGTCTCGACGAAGCTTGGGTCTCGACAAAGCTCCCGCTCGACCTCGACAAGCCTTCCGCTCGACCTCGACAAAGCTCCCGCTCGGCCTCGACAAGCCTTCCACGCGGTCGACCTCGACAAAGCTCCCGCTCGACCTCGACAAGCCTTGCGCTCGACCTCGACAAAGCTCCCGCTCGGCCTCGACAAGCCTTCCACGCGGTCGACCTCGACAAAGCTCCCGCTCGACCTCGACAAGCCTTCCGCTCGACCTCGACAAAGCTCCCGCTCGGCCTCGACAAGCCTTCCACGCGGTCGACCTCGACAAAGCTCCCGCTCGACCTCGACAAGCCTTCCGCTCGGCCTCGACAAAAGTTCACGCGGTCGACCTCGACAAACCTTCCGCTCGACACGCGGTCGACCTCGACAAAGCTCCCGCTCGACCTCGACAAGCCTTCCGCTCGACCTCGACAAAGCTCCCGCTCGGCCTCGACAAGCCTTCCACGCGGTCGACCTCGACAAAGCTCCCGCTCGACCTCGACAAGCCTTCCGCTCGACCTTGACAAAGCTCCCGCTCGGCCTCGACAAGCCTTCCACGCGGTCGACCTCGACAAAGCTCCCGCTCGACCTCGACAAGCCTTCCGCTCGGCCTCGACAAAAGTTCACGCGGTCGACCTCGACAAACCTTCCGCTCGACCTCGACAAGCCTTCCGCTCGGCCTCGACAAGTCAGTCTCAACAGGTCCTCATGCGGTCAGAATCGACAAGTCTTCACCAATCAACCTTGATAATGATCCAATGCTCCCAGGAGTGATTGGATCATTATCAAGGTTGATTGGTGAAGACTTGCCGATTCTGACCGCATGAGAACCTGTTGAGACTGACTTGTCGAGGCCGAGCGGAAGGCTTGTCGAGGTCGAGCGGAAGGTTTGTCGAGGTCGACCGCGTGAACTTTTGTCGAGGCCGAGCGGAAGGCTTGTCGAGGTCGAGCGAGAGCTTTGTCGAGGTCGACCGCGTGGAAGGCTTGTCGAGGCCGAGCGGGAGCTTTGTCGAGGTCGAGCGGAAGGCTTGTCGAGGTCGAGCAGGATCTTTGTCGAGGTCGACCGGGAGCTTTGTCGAGGTCGACCGCGTGGAAGGCTTGTCGAGGCCGAGCGGGAGCTTTGTCGAGGTCGAGCGGAAGGCTTGTCGAGGTCGAGCGGGAGCTTTGTCGAGGTCGACCGCGTGGAAGGCTTGTCGAAGCCGAGCGGGAGCTTTGTCGAGGTCGAGCGGAAGGCTTGTCGAGATCAAGCGGGAGCTTTGTCGACACCCAAGCTTCGTCGAGACCCATAGTAACAGTAGGTATATCTTGTTTTAGGATTTTCCTATTTATGATTAGTCAATTTAATCTTCTATTATCAAGTTTATTAATGTTACTACCACTACCGTGAACAACCAACGAAGGTCGTTTGATCTGTACATGTACTGGTCTTCATACCCATTAGTCAAGTTTATCTTCATAAAAAATATCCATTAATACTTACAAATTTTACCAAATTAACGCATACCAAAACTTCGCACATGGCTTAAAAAGCTAACGTCAACTATAAATTGATGCACTTTTCTGACACAATAAAGACAGAACTGAGTTCACACTTAAAAATAGAATTGTAGCAAAGAATACAGTGATTAATTATTGAAATAGATTACTAGTTTTAAATATGATTAACTATGGGTTTAGGAAATCATAAGAAATTCTATGGTAGTTAGTGAGTTAAAAGAAAGTAATGATAGAGTAAATAAACACTGGAAATATTCCATTACTAGAAAAGTAAAAGAAAAGAATATGAATTATGGTCTTAAAGCAGTGAAACTATAGTACGTTGGGCATGTTGAAATCTGGTTTTGTGGCCGCAAATGTTGTAGTGTAGCCACTTTTATGTGTTGCGTATAACACACACCAACTTTTCTTTTTACGCATTCTTTGTATATTAACAAAGCAAATACGGAACTGTGGGGATTTACCAATTCTGGATTCAAATAAGTTATGCTTCTTCTGTGTTTTCTTTATTCTTGTTCCTCAAATGAATAAATCATATTTCACCACCAAAATAGAATAATAACAAAGAAGAGAATGATATGTTTTAAACCACGCGTGGCATTAGTTTATACAAGACATAGGTTAGGTAATTCACTACCTATGTGTGAATGACCAAGCAAATATAAAACAGCACAAAACAATAACACAGCAACAAAATTAATTAACATTTTAGTTTATATGTGCTTTTTATTATCATTATTTCAATTTCATAATCAATATAAGTTCACTTTTTTCTTAAATGTCTATTAGCCATGCATATATACCTCATTCTTTGTGTACCTATATATAGCTATGCATATCATAGGCCGTTCTTTTCAAATATTTTTAGAATTTCATATATATATATATATATATATAATATCTAATAGATTTAATTATTAAAGTTAAAAGTTTAAATGATCAGAAAATAATACTTTCAATATTATATATAACACTTATATTTTACCTATATGTAAAAGTGTGGACTGATGACTTTTCCCTTTAACTTAATCATCTAATTCATATGATATCACTAGAAGAGACTAAGATTTAAATGGAGTTATGATTAACTATGTAAGATATAGATCAAATTGTAAGAATAACATTATTACAGACGAAAAATGAGGCACAACATTTGAATGCACCTAAAGGCTTCAAAGGTTGAATGATTGGTGCATATCATTGATATTACATAGCCGCAATTTTTATGGCACTAGGTCAAAGTATACAAATTTCTTAACTTTGCCCTACCTTCACTAAAGGGCAACCTAATTTTGAGTCAGAATTTAATTCATATGACAACTAATAACATCTTCTTTAACATAGTCTAACATGGAATAAAATTCATTAAAATTTATAAAATCTAAAGAAAAAATTATCAAAATTTATAATTTTTAATTAATGAACTTTACACTAAGAATCGAACGAGTGCATTACAAAAAATATAACAACGTGTTTTAGCATTTCTCTTTAATTTTTTTTTTCAAAGTTCTTGTTCCTATAGCTATTATTGCTATTAAGAATGTTCTTTGTTCTTTCATTTACGATTTTCCAATCAAACAACCCGCCTCAATTCTTGAATATGGCTCCACATGCATCGTCATGTTTTTTCATTCGAAACACTTAAGGTCCACACAATTTTTCTTTCCCTCTTTCTTGCTTTTTCTTTCATATTGTAATAAATCAAAATGTGAAATATCCACACACTCTATACATATAAATCAATGTAAAAACCTTAGCTATTTTCTAACAAAAAGTGATGGTTTTGTAAAAGCCTTTGGGTATATGCTGGTTTAGAATAGCTTTTTTTTTTACAATTAGAAAGGATTATTATTTTTGCAACCTTTTTAGACAGTTTATAAACATACTTTTTTTCAAAAAAAATAAAATAAATTTCTTCTAACTCCGCACACAATATGCTTAAAGGTAGGCTTTTTACTATTCAAAGAATGTTGAAGTCATTTTAAACTATTAATTAGACCAAGTAAGTATTATCCAATGAAGTTAATTGAAATGAATGGACCTTTATGGTATGATAATCATCCCGAATTTCCAACATGTATATATATTTAATAATAATTACTATTGTTTTTGTAATGTAAATATTTAAACTATAACAAATATGTAGACATAGAAAAATAGATAAGACTCTATCACTTATAGAACGGCTTCACCATATTTTGTGAGAAATTAATTATATTTGTATCAAAAGTCCTTTTCTATATATTATGTAATTTTGTGTTATGATATCGGTATGAGTTTGGAATCAGACAGCCATGAGGGTACTATAACAAGAAATGTATAATAATATGTGATTAGATAATAGTTTACATTAAGTTGATATATAGATTTAGATATAAATTGGTTTAAAATTTAGAACCGCATCTAAATAAAGTTTGTCGAACCGATTTTGTTTTTATGTAATAATTCATTCTTAAAAAATTGGACTTCCTAGGTTGTGGTTATGATTTTCAAACATCTTTAATAAATTGACAATAGACGGTTGAATTTATTATAGAGGAAAGAAAGTTTTGCAATTATAGTGTGAAAAACATAAATTCATGAAATAATTATCATAAACCAATAACATTGAACATTAAATGAGTGAAATAGCTAAATTTATAATTTAATCCTTAAAAGAATTCCTAAACCTCATCATATTTGAGTAATCACTAGGTGAAATGTTTGAATAGTATGTATGAAATTGCAAGTTTGATTTTCAGCACCTTATCTTTTTATAAAAAACTAAGATTAAGTAGATAATCACTATACAAAAGAATTTCATTTATTTTCTTTCTCTCAAATTGCGTGTATGTTTTAGTATAGAAGAGTAGGTAGGGTGTGGTTTGAGGTCTAACACAATAAGCTTATCTTCAATTAATAATTTTGACATTGTGAATGCATAGATTCAATCTCCTACTAAGTATCGCTTTCAATACAGCTACGTACGTAAGATATTACTTCCATGGTTATTATAGGTATCAACTGTTATAATTAGCCTATACCAAAGCAAAGTGAGTGAATAATTTAGGAGAAAGTTAGATAAAAATTTGATTTCGAGATTCGATTTTTAACAAAAGCAAATATATATTGTGATTTTTTTTTATTTAGACTAGTTGTTTTAAAACTTTTAATTTAAGTGAAATGAAAATGTCATAATTAGTTCAGATTAAAGTCCCTTGTCAAAAGCAAAATTAATAATTAATGAAGGTTTAGACTCTACCATCATTTAATTACTTAGAGGGTTAAATCAAGACATTCAATATGTCGTGGAGTTGTACCATTCTAGATCATTAAATGAACTTGTTTACCAAGTTACTTAGGTGGAAAATCAATTGAAGATGAGAAGTTAGGGGGTGTTGCTCCCTCCACCCCCACATGCTTCTCCCTCCACCTCCCCAATTTTATATAATTCCAACTATGTTCTAACCCAATTTTATATAATTCCAATTATGTCCTAAAGTTAAATTTTTTTACTTTTTTTATTTTAATATTTTAATTAATTTAAATTTACTTTTTCCTAAACCTACCAACCTTTCATTTTCATCTCTCACTTCTCACTTCCCACTTTCGTAACTCTCCCTCACTTCCGTAAGCTCTTCTCACTTCCGTCTCCAACTTCTCCATTTTTTTCCATTTCTTTCTCCATTTGTTTCTCCATTTATTCTTTGTTTATCGTTTTTGTAGAAGATCGTTTGGTGTGGAGCAACACTGGTGCGGAGGAAACA
This sequence comes from Vigna angularis, assembly GCF_016808095.1. Lineage (NCBI taxonomy): Eukaryota > Viridiplantae > Streptophyta > Magnoliopsida > Fabales > Fabaceae > Vigna > Vigna angularis. Next base: position 8,058,602 of record NC_068975.1, on the reverse strand, counting down.
GCGTGTGCGGAGGAAACGAGCAGATCTGCGTCCCAGGTTGGTCTTTCACCCCGTGCTTGTCGACGATGTTACTGTGCAGGAAAGGCTGAAACGGATGTGGGACATCCGTTTGCCTTCGACGGATGTCCGACTTCCGTCGACGGATGTGGGATATCCGTTGAAGGCCAATCGGATATCCCACATCCGTTTCGGCTCTGCTGAATTTTTTTTACTTTTTTAATTGTTTTTAAATTATTATAACTGAAATATATATTTATATATTTGATATATTTATTATTAAATGTTTTTAAATTTTTTTTTTGACTTAGATTATTATTTGAATATTTTATAAATTTTTTTATTTGTAGTTTGTAAATAAATTGATTAAGAATTAGATTTGAAAATTTTTATATATTTAAATTTTTTTTATTTCTTAAAATAAATATTATCAATTTAATTTATTTAATATTAGTAAATTTGTATTTGTATTTATTTTATTTATAGTAAATTTGTATTTGTAATAATAATTAAATGGAAATGTATTTAAATATATTATTTTAATTAATTAGCTAATTGTTTCTTTTATTTAATTTTTGTTGTAAGTTAATAAATTAATTATTATTAGTTTAATTTATTTTGAATTGCATTTTTTATAGTTTATTAATGATATTTGAAACAATAATTTATTTTAATTTTTGAAATTAAATAAACAAATTATTGTTAGAAATGGCAAGAACACGTGGTGCATCTTTTAATTCTCGAGGTGAGAGTTCTCGAGGAGAGAGTTCGTCGCAGGGCGAAGCTCGGAGAAGACCTACCGTTTCTGCTCGTAGAAGTCGGGCAGCTCCTATCCAGCACCCGATAGCTGAGGAGCGAGCCGTTGAGGAACAAACATATGAGGCGTATGAGACTCATGGAGAGGAGCATGCAGATGTTCATGACATACAAGAGGATGTCGTTGGATTTCCTGGAGGTCCACACGATCATTCATTGCTGACGCACTATGTTCAGCATGTAGCTTATGCTATTTCCCAAGGCCGGGTGAGTGCAAAAATAAAATTTATTTTATTATTTTTTTAATAGAAAATTTATTTTATTATTTTTTTAATAGAAAATTTATTAAATATTGATGTGTAGGATCGAGGGGACACACTGAAGTTGATCTCCCACGGAAAAAAAGTAAATAAGTTAGGACCATGCCACGAGGGAATTCAAGACATTGTGTTGAATTCCAGTTTGATGCCTCTTACAGGGATTTGTTATGATTACGTTGATAAGGGGTTACTCCTCGGATTCATAGAGAGGTGGCATTTTGAGACCAGTAGTTTCCATCTCCCTATAGGGGAGATGTCGATTACTCTTGATGACGTCTCGACATTACTTCACCTGCCCGTGATGGGACAAATGTGTGATTTGGAGGAGTTGGAGTTTGAGGAGGCTCGTACAGCCCTTGTGCAACTGCTCGGCGTTGATGGTGGCACAGCAGGTGCTGAGATGGAGGATGCACGTGGTCCGAAAGTCAGACTCAGCTGGCTTAGAGAGATATATGTTCAGAGGTGTGAGTCGCAGCATTGGGACTATGCTGCTAGAGCATATTTGTTGCATCTAGTAGGATGTACGATTTTTGCAAATAAGAGTGCCAGTTCTATACGCGTGTCTTACTTATTGTTATTTAGAGACGTACACGCGTGTGGCAGATATGCCTGGGGTGTTGCTGCACTCGCCTATTTGTACGAGCAGCTCGGGGATGCGAGTCTCGCGTCCACAAAGCAGATGGCTGGATATTTGACTCTATTTCAGGTACAATTATAACTTTGACATTTATTTCATGTATTTATTTCCATGTTCGAACATGGATGTAATTTAATTGAATGATTATTTTTTTAGAGTTGGATATACGAACATTTCCCTGGCTTGGGGAGGAGGCGGTTGGTGACTTCTTACGATGATACCACACCACGTGCCATGAGGTGGCAGAGCCCTAGACAGAGTTCCACTCTCGCAGAGATTCGGTCACAGTTGGATGCGCTGACATACAGTGGAGTTGTATGGCATCCATATGAGGGGCATCGAGGCATTCGGCCATTCTTCGGCATCTGTATGTATTCTAGATGGATTCGGATTGGTGACACCCTTTGGCGTCATTTGCCTGAGCGTGTGCTGAGGCAATTTGGGTTTCAGCAAGACATTCCACGATCACCGACTACGGTTCCAGATGCAGATGTAGTGGCCATTGATCATATGTGGTTGCACTTCAGAGCTCACGTTGTGAGTAATGTCAGACATGCAGCATCCCCTTCTGACTGTGTTGATGGGTACATTCAGTGGTTCAGAAGGGTTTCGCATCCTTATATTATTGTTACTGCAGATGACGCGCGACCGGCTCTTGCACCTAGACAACGCCCCGATGTTCCACGGGAGGCACGACCCCATCGTAGATCGTCTCCACCTTCACCATCTGGCGCCCTGGTATATTATTTTTCATTGCTTATATTATTAAATTTTGATCACCTTGTTTATTTAATTGTTTGATATAATTATAATGCAGCCTAGATTTAGGCGAATGGCGAGAATGTTACAGTCCTTGATATCGTGTCGTCATGTCACCGAGGGTACTGTTGCACATCAGGTGTCAGTGGACCTGCTTCAGATTGCTAATGAAGGCATCGACGAATATTCCACGCCTAGGAGAGAGCAGAGGCATGTGCGTGGTAGACGGTCGACGTCTAATTGATAGGACTTTATATTTCCTTTATCTGATTGTGTATTACAGGACTTTAAATTATCTTTGTATTTGTAATAGACATTTATAATTTCTTATAATTTCAATGTTTTCATTTTGAGTTACATGTTCTTTTATATTGGTTATGTAGATGATCAAATATTTATATGTTTAAGTGGAAAAAAAAAAGAACTTAATTAACAACAAGTAATATAAATATGATCATATATAAATAAATACTACATAAATATCACGAATAATAAAAATATAATTATCATGAATACTGACAATAAGTACTTAAATAACAAAATATAATAGTGTATTTCTACATATCTTCATACATAATATAAATATCATGAATCACCTAAGTCAACATAAGATGTTGTTATGTCCATCAACTGTTCAAATGCGTGCATCCTACTAGTATAAATAGATGACCACGCTCGTGCCTCAGGATAACAGTGGGTTGAGGACATGATATTCACCGTGGGCAACGGACAACCTTCTTGTAGCTTAACCTACATTATACAAATAACAAAATATAATTGAGTGATAAGTAATTTTAAAATAAATTCATAACAAAATGCACTTACCTGCACAAAATGACATCCATGAACATGTCCTATACAAATTAAGCGATGTTGAGTGATATCAGAAGGTGGTGTGGAACGTAGTGGAAAGATAGTATAATTTTGAGAGTATGACAAACACACTAAGATAACGTTATATCGGTTAGCAATTGCATAACCAATGTCTGGTAATGTCATCCACTTGCTCGTGTTAGCCTGTTATGAATAAAAGTTGTTAGAAAAAACCCTTTGTGCAATAAAGAAACTACATAAAACGGGAAACACTTACCGCAGACAGTGACTGCACCAACAAAGAGGACCTCAGTTCTTCTAGTCTATCATAGCCTCCTACTAGGCTTGCATATTCATCACGCCATCCACTCAGTTCTTTGTACAACTCATTCCTCACAACGGGCCATGAATCTTCTCCGAGTCCCAACAACGCAGCAATGCATCTATACCCACAGTGACCATCAGCCACAACATCAACAACGTCCACAATGAAGGGGTGAGTTGTAGAATGAAACTGGTCTATCATTGGAACTCTCCTTTTCTTCATTGCTTTTGGCTTTGATTGTAATTTACTTCTCACAGATGAAGATTCTATGGTTGAATGAAAGGCGTCCACATACTCAAAATATGATGGATCCCGCGTAGTAGACCTTTCATTTCGTTTAACTTTACTTTTTTGTGCACCCTTTGTCTTGACTTTATGTAATGGAGGGACCATTGATGTCAATGTAGGACAAACAATTTCAAGTAACTTCTGCTTGATGGTGACTTTACCGCCAATGTCAACCTCATTGAATCGTTCTTCTACTTGTTTCAACTCATCTTTAATGGATAACTGAGGCTTAGTTTCATTTAATTCAACATTTGAGAAATGCAATCTTCGCCACATGATATGAAATTCACCTATAGGGATCATCCTAGGATCATATCGTGCTAATTCACATGCACATGGGACACCAAATGTACGTCTCAATACGCATCCACACTTTGAGGAGTCCAATCCTATCTGCTGCACTATTTTCAATTCCTTAGCAATGAGATCCAATGCATATCGAGACACACGCCCAATAAGTTCTCTATATATGTAGCCTTTAAAATAGTCACTCCTGAGCAACAAACTACTTTCAAATGACGCCTTAATCTTGTTGTGTTGTAAGATAATGACGTTATGAATACTATCCCAACAAGAACACAAATCACCCATACTATTGCCCAGAACTTTCTTCAGGCTCCAATGAGCAGATTTAGCCCTGAAACAAAAAAAAAACTTCAACAAGTACAAATAAATATTTATCTACAAAACAAATAAATAAAATAACATTACAAAATACCTATTTGTGGTTGTGTTCCCTAAATGCATTACTTTGTTCGTCCAGAACTTTACAAAGTATGTGCTGTACGGAATAATCCAATTCTGATTAACATATTCAAAGAACAAAGGCCATGATCTGCTTGCGTATTCAAAACCATTCACATACTCAGCAAACAAGCTTTCATCAGCACAATCCATCACATTTTCCCATGCATCCATCAACACTTCCCAAACCTCAGTAGAATGAACTAACATTTTGCATTTAGCTTTAACATTTTTAAGGATGTGGAACCGACATAACATCTGATATGACTCAGGGAATACACTTGATATGGCATTCATCAAAGCCAAGTCTCGGTCAGTCACAATAACTTTAGGACCACCCTCAGATGTTAAAAATAAACCTTTCAACTTTTCCAAAGCCCATGTGAAATTACTCTGCCTTTCAGTAGACAAGAAAGCAAATGCTGCTGAGAAGGTTAACCCTGTAGACGTCATACCCACAATCTCAAGCAACGGAAGTCTATATCTATTTGTTTTATATGTGGAATCCATCATAAATACAACATTAAATGAGTTTAACAATTTCACTGCATCAGGATGTGTCCAAAACAAGTCAGTAACAACCTTTGAATCATCAGCACACCTACTCCAGTGAATGTACTTATCCCGATCCAACAACATCATAAGTTGTTGTAGTTCAGTTCTGGACCCTCTTAATGATCGTTTATACGCATGCCTTGCGTTGTAGATTTGTTTAATCGTTGTGACATTTCAATCATTATTTTGTTTGAGTGTTAATAAAATATTTGCAGGTGTAACTTTACTCTTTGTCATATCAACCAGTAATGACTTCTCACTCGTATTTAACCTGCCAGCATAAGGGTGACCCACTAAAGTTTCAGCCAACTCATGGTTGTGATGTCCACACATCACCTTCAACACCCATCCGGCCCCATCTGAACATGGTTTACCCTTTAATCTAAACGGACATTCACATTTACGAGTGTCGTATACACTAGCCACTGCATCAGCTTTGTATTTCCTATATTTTCCCCCTCTTTCACATCCAAGTATGACATACGTTTTTCTTCCCCGTACACCAGTAGCTATGTCAGATCTTACTATTACCACAACAAATCCTAAATCAAAAGCCATCCCTCTTACCCATTGAATTAAGTGCTCCCGTGAATGAAATATTTCATTTGTTGTAAATCTATTTGTTAAATCTCTCTCTACAACTTTGCTAATTGATGAAGACAAATCAGATTTCAAACTACAACCAATCTGAGAATCCATATGAAGATATTCATTCATTTTTAGTAATAATCACCTACAAAATTATAATGACCCTTATTAACATAATTAATAATTAATCAAACAAATATAAAAATATTAATATAATTAAATTATATATTTGATATAAATAGAGTAATAAATAATTTTTTTATATAATTATCAAATTATTAAAGAATTAAAGATACAAAAATCATCTATAACAAATTCATATTTTAACAAAATTATTACGTTTAAAAACTAACCATATATAACATTTAAAATTATAAATTTAAATATAACTTACTGTAAATAAAATAAACAAATAAAATAACACTTTCTAAATTACCTTAAACCCAATGTCTTGGTGAATAAAGCCTACTCCTAATCACTAGTTTAAAATGTCTTGTCTCCCTAGCAATTATTCATGCATTACATTAGCACAAAAGCTTAAAGGCAACCAACCATCATATTCCTATGTCTAGGTTTATACTACTATTGGGAGAATTTCTTCATGTCTAGATTTCCCCGTATGTGTCCATATCGACAAAATCAATGATCATGAACTATGTGAAAAATAATGAAAGAGTGAAAGATAGAACCCTAGAAAGTTGAGAAAGGAGCTTTAGCATCCAAAATCCTCCTCCAAGGGGTGAAGAAAGTGTATTATGCTTCGTTCCAGCCAAAAATGACTGACCTAGGTCGACTAAAACCTTATATAGTATTCTAAAAATTACAGAAAAGTGGCCCAAGGCCCATAAAAATGCCACTCATCGGTAAGTGCGATTCTTCAGTTTGACGCTAAGCTGCATTTCTGCTCCTCAACGGTGACTACGGAACCTCAAGAACACCGCTCAGCGGTAATTTCCGCTAAGCGTTACTCATGTCTTCTCTTTTTGTGCACTTTTCACTTCCTTTTCTGATTCCAACTTCTTCCTACTTCACTTCTTTCATCCAATTCATCTTAAAACCTGCAAAAAACAAGGAAAACCAAGCATAAAACCCATCCAACTCTCTTATTTCAAAAACATAAACAAAAGCATGAGTCCAAGCTAGTTTCTAAGTCATAAAGGTTGTCTTTAAGGTCAATTTTAAGTATAAAAATAACAGTTTTTCAACTGTTATCAAAACCCCAAACTTAGAACTTTGCTTGTCCTCAAGCAAACAAGATGTAACTCAATCTTCCATCAATCCACACAATGGTTCACCACATTCAAAACTCCTTCTTTCAAGACAAGTAAGTACTCAAATTAGCCCATCACAAAGACTTCAATCAAGATGTGAATATGCTTTAGTGTTCATGCAATCACATAATATCCAACAAAGGCTATTTTCGTAAATGATCAATCAACTAAGCATAGTAATTCTTATGTGTTCATGGAATCTTTCCTTACTAGATAAAGGGTTTCACTAAAACACACAAGTGTATAAGAGGTCACTAATGAGTCATTATTTTCTACTACTAACTTAGCTTTTCGTACCATATTGTGTCAGTAAATTGTGTTTAAATCTCCATTTTTATCTCATTTTCACTTTTTGGATCAATTGGGCATAATTATTTCAATCATTTTGTGCAGGACAATCATTGTTGAAGGTTTGAGTAAGGATTTGCTGAAAAGGGCCGAATGATCTTTTGAAGGCTTGTTCGAATGGTCTTGGAAACATGACCGAACGGTCTGTGAGAGACATGACCGAACGAAAATCAATTGTAGTCTTGTGGTCGTACGGTCTACTGAATACCTACACCGTATGGTCTGCTGAAGCCTTGACCGAACGGTCTTCTGTAGGCTTCACCGAATTGTCAGTGAAACATGCAGAGCTTGATGACCGAACAGTCTGATGAAGTCTGCACCAATCAATTCCCGAACCTGCAATGAATGACCGAGCACTACTCTACCGAATGGTCTGTTGAAGGATTGGCCGAACGGTTTGTGGAAACCCAGCTCAACTGTTGAATAGAATGGGCGAGCATCACAGAATCGAAGGGTATGTGGACGCATATACCGAACGATCTGTGAAAGCTTACACTGAATGGCCGAACACTCTTGAACCGAACGGTATTAGCCTTTCATGACCGAACGGTATGAGCCTTTCATGACCGAACGGTCAGATGCAGTAACTAGAGGAACTTAGCAGCAGTGTTGGAAGCACATTCTAGGACTTCAAGAAGATGGGCACGTCAATAGTGTAGCGTTTTAGAAGGTCATTGGGTTAAACTTTAGGACTTTGGGCCCAATTTTAGGTCATTTTGTAGGACAAGCCCATTATGAGGGCATTTTTGGTCTTTTGGTTATACAAAAACCCAAAAAAGCATATTTCTCTACAAGTCTCCCAGCCACTAATACGTACCTATTCTTGGGGAGCATTTTCTTTCTCCTCCCCCTTTGGGGAGGTTTAGGTTTTATTTCTTTTGCATTTCCATGTATTGAATCTTGTTTACAGTGCAATTTAAGAGTTGAAATCATTGATGCATTCACTTTTTAGTTTTATTTCACTGTTCATTGTCTTCTTCGTTCTTGCATTTTACTGTTCATTGTTGCGTTCTACTGTTCATTTCGTCCTCTTTACTGTTGCAGTTCGTTATTTTACTATTCATTGGCGTTTTATGTTTGTGGGGCATTTTCCATTTGAAATTTCACATTCTACTATTTAAGTTTCGCTTCTACTGTTATTGTTTTCGTTTTAAGTTCAGTTGCATTTTGATTCTGTTGCGTTTAGATTCTACGTGTTTACTATTGATGCATTCTCTGTAGACCGTTCGGTCTTAGCTTGTACCGTTCGGCTTATGGTTTTATTGCATTTACTCTGTTCGGTTGTATTGTTTTACACCATTTTTAGTTTCCCATGCGTTTTAACTTTGGAACCTTTTCTGCATTTCTGCATTTTCATACTGTTCGGTTTGTTTGTACCATTCGGCTTTGGTCTGTGCTCATCTTCAATTCTGTTCAGCTTTAGAGACCGTTTGATCTCATCTTTAGAACCGTTCGGTCGTTGTAGGGCTGTTCGGTGTGCATGTTTTCTTCATTTAATTCAAAGTTTTTAATTATGTTGGGTTGATTTTCATTTCTAGTTTTAATTTAGTTTAATTTTCCTTGCAAAAAAATTTTCAAACCCCCCCTCCCGCCACTACGTGTTTATCCTAAGACTCGAACCACATTTAGTCCTTGAGAGACGACCTAGGAGTCACTTTCTAACACTATACTACATTTTTAATGCACATCAAATTTGATGGGCCGCGACAACCGCATCAGTCACTCATCCACTCTACTATCATAATGTCACATGAATCAACTTTGCCTTTCATTTAACCACAATCAAACACATTCATAAGCAAGTATCATCACAAGGGCTTTTCTATTGCTTATAATGTGGTTGGGCTAATAGGAAAATTGGTTTTTCTGGATCACAAAATCCTTGAGTTAAGTGAATCATCTAAACACAACCATTCTTCCTTCTTCCCAACTTTCTTTTGCATTGAGCTTTTCTTTTTCTTTCTTTTCTTTCCTTTTTATTTTACTTTTCACATGCTTAGCTCAATGCTTTTCATATTCCCTTTTTAGACCTCCCAACAACCCCAAACTTGAACATTTATCCATACCACAAGATATTTTTCAACTCAACTCAAGGTAAAGCTTTTCAAAAAGGGTTCTCTATCATGATCAAGGCTAAGGGTTCAAAGGATAAAACACATTGTGCTCTCTTTTATTGGGCTAAAATCATGCATTTGGCTAATAAAGGGTTACCAACAGATGGCCTTGATCAAATGATACATATAAGCAAGTGATTCAATCCTAGAAATCTGGGCAAAGTCGTTCATGCTTTCAATGTAATAGCATTCAATTACACAAACTCTGGAGTTCAAAACCTCACATATAAGCTCGTCCAATCATTCCACATACACATCCTGCTTAGCATCATAATCACAATCACAACATCATGCATCTGTTCACATAACTTGTGAACAACCACATGTATATCAGCATATAGTGCACAATCTCAACATCAATCTATATCCAAGCATCATCAAGCAATACTCATCATGCATAAATCACAAGAAAACCATCATAGCAGATAAAGTTTCACACAGAGTACATCACAACCTATTCTAATAAAAGAAGTAAATAAGTTAAAAAGAGTTTAGAACACTAGGGTGCCTCCTAATAAGCGCTTGTTTAACGTCACAAGCTTGACCCAATAAGCTTAAGGATCAACCAACTTCATCACTGTAGACAAACGCTCCACTTCGCCTAGATAATGCTTGAGACGTTGACTATTTACTACCCAGCTTCTCTGTGGATCACTAGCAGCTGGATCAACCAATTCAATTGCTCCATGTGGACGCACACCTTTCAATATGAACGGTCCTGACCATTTTGACTTCAACTTTCCAGGAAAAAGCTTCAATCGTGAATTGAACAATAACACCTGCTACCATAGATTAAAGACTTTTCTTATCAACTTCGTGTCATGATAGAATTTTACTTTTTTTTTGTAATTCTTGGATGAATCATATGCATGCAACCACATCTCTTCAACCTCCAGCATTTGCCTTTTGCGCTTGTTCTAAGTTTCAGAAGGATCAAAATTCAACAATTTAAGAGCCCACAAAGCTTTATGCTTGATAACGATTGAAAAACCGTTATTTTTATGCTTAAAATTGATAGCAAAAGTAACCTTTAAGACTTAGAAACTAGCTTGAAGTTGAAGGTGAATTTAATGGTTTTGTGCAAGATTCCTTTGATTTTGTAGGCTAATTGAATGATTCGAAAGAAGAATTGAAGTATCGAATGATTGGAATGCTGAAAAGTCAACCAGAAACCAGAAAAGTCAACCAGTCAACCAGAATGCTGAAAAAGTTGCGACCGAGTGGCGTTGAGCGGTAATTTTGTGTTGAGCGGTAGTTTTCAGGTGCCAAAATCACCGCTGAGGGGCAAAACAGCAGCTGGGGAGCAAAATGGATCATGCGCTAGTACCGCTTAGCGGTAAAATACTGCTGAGCGCCATTCTAAATGGGCTTGGACCAATTTTCTGTTACTTTTATGGGCTTGGGCCTAATTTTCTGTATATCTTAGAATAGTATATAAGCTTTAGGACGTCCTAGGGTTTGTATCTTTGGCTGGAGAAGACGCAAAACACACTTTTCACCCCTTGGGGCTAGAATTGGAGATGGTGACGACTCTCCTCTTCTCTTTCTAGGGTTTTCTATCTCTTCCATTCTTTCATTATATTTTATCTAGTTTCACCATGAATATGATGAACTAAACTCTTCTTGTTGTTGGGGAATCAATGTAATCTTTTGAAGCTCTCATATATGGAATTTTGTGTTTAAACATCATATCTATGATACATGCTTTCTTTCATTAATTGTTAGGGTTTTTCCTCTTTGCTCAAAGCATGCATTGTTTAACTCATTCGATGTCATGATTATTGATTTTGTCGATATGGACACATACAGGGAAATCTAGAACTGGGGAAATTCTCCCAAAAGCAGTATTGCCTAAACATAGGGATATGAGGATTGGTTGCATTTAAGCTTCTGTGCTTCAGAATTAATTATTAGGGATGCTAGGAATTGTATGAACTCATAATTAAGGATAGGCTTTCTTCGCCGAGACATCGAGTTTAAGGTAATTTAGAGAGTGGCATTAACATTGATGAAAAGAATGATGAATTCCTAAAATATATGAGAGTGGATAAGATGAAATTGATTACCCAAACAACATACTCATCCATATAATTCGTTCAGTGTTTGTGTTCTTCTTTCCCATTGATCATCACATGCATACATGTTTACTTTTTGTCTTTTGCATTTGAAACTTATAACAATTTGTTCACAAGTCTTAAATAATCAAGAAATCATATAACTAACTAGGTCGTGAGTCCTTTGGGAGAACGATACTTGGTCTTACCAAGTTTATTACTTGATACGATTCGATCACACTTGTCGAGGGTTAAACAAGTTCTTGGCGCCGTTTTTCGGTGTTCATAAATTTGTCATCAATGCTCCATCTCCACTGGCAAATGACATGTTTTCCCATAGACTAGCTGATAAGGTGATAAACCCATAGATGTCTTCATTGCAGTCTTATACGGCCAGAGAGCATCATCCAGTTTCTGTGACCAGTCCTTTCTTGATGAAGCAACTGTTTTCTCGAAGATCCTCTTTATCTCTCTATTAGACACCTCAGCTTGCCCATTGGGCTGTGGATGATAAGGTGCAACTACCTTATGTCTCACACCATAATGTTTGAGTACTTTTTCCAGCTGATAATTACAAAAATGAGATTCTCCATCACTAATAAGTACTCTTGGAGTTCCAAACCGTGAGAAGATTTGACTCTTTAGAAATTTAATCACAGTGCTGGCATCATTTTTGGGACACGTAATGCTTCCACCCATTTACTCACATAGTCCACCGCCACCAATATGTATTCATTGTTGAAAGATGGTGGAAACGGTCCTACAAAACCAATACCCTAGCAATCAAAAACTTCAACCTCTAAAATGCCTGTAATGGCATCTCATGACATCTTGAAATAGTCCTAGTTCTTTGACACTTATCACAATTTCTGGCATGATTATGAGCATCTTTAAACAAGGTAGGCCAATAAAATCCTGATTGAAGAACTTTTTTTGTTGTTCTTTCTCCATTGAAATGTCCCCCATAAGGTGAATCATGACAATGCCAGATAATTCCTTCTACTTCTTCATTTGTCGCACACCGCCTCAGAAGATTATCTGCTCCAACTTTGAACAAATAAGGATCATCCCAAATGAACTGCTTGGCATCATGTAAAAATTTCTTTCTTTGTTGCCAACTGAAAACCTCTAGAATTACTCCTACAGCTTTGAAATTTGCCATATCCAAACCACGACCTTTGTTGAATATACATGAGGGTTTCATCTAAAAAAGACTCCCAGATTTCTGCTTCCTTGCTTGTAACCTCACTCTTAACCGACTATGATAAATGATCAGTAATCAAATTCTCACTACCCTTCTTATCACAAATTTCCACATCAAATTCTTGTAATAGAAGCACCCATTTGATCAATTGTGGCTTAGAATCTGGCTTTGTCAACAAATACTTTATAGTTGCATGATCTGTGTAGATAATCACCAAAGACCCAATAAGGTCTAAATTTCTCCAAGGCATACACTATAGCTAGAATCTCCTTTTTAGTAATAGCATAATTCAAAACTTTGTTGGCATAATAGATTGTGTGAAATACCTTCTCTTTTCTATGACCAAGCACAGTTCCTATTGCATAATCACTAGCATCACACATTAGTTCAAAATTCTGATTCCAATCTGGAGCTACAATCACTGGAGTAGACACCAATTTGCTTTTCAAGATGTCAAAGGCTTTCAAACCTTCTTCATCCATCACAAAAGGTACGTCTTTAACCAACAGATTACTCAATGGTTTGGCAATTTTTGAGAAATCTTTAATAAATCTTCTATAAAATCCAGCATGGCCTAGAAAGCTTCTGATTCCCTTCACATTTGTTGGGGAGGAACTTTCTCAATGACCTCTACTTTGGCTTTATCCACTTCGATCCCCTTAGCAGAAATCTTGTGCCCCAACACAATTCCTTCTGTTACCATGAAATGACATTTCTCCCAGTTAAGCACAAGATTCATTTGAACACATCTCTTGAGGACAATATCCAAATTCGCCAAAAACCTTTGCACAGAATCTCCAAAAACTGAAAAATCATCCATGAAGACTTGAATACAGTTCTCTATGAGATATGCAAAAATTGCCTGCATACACCTTTGAAACGTGGCTAGAGCATTACATAACCCAAATGGCATCTTTCTGTACGCAAAGACACCAAAAGGACATGTGAATGTTGTCTTCTCTTGGTCTTTTGGATCTACCACAATTTGATTGTATCCAGAGTATCCATCCAAAAAGCAATAAAAAGCCTGACCTGCCAATCTTCCAGCATCTAATCCATAAAAGGAAGAGGAAAATGATCCTTCCTAGTAGCCTTATTCAACTTCCTGTAATCATTGCACATCCGCCATCCAGTAACAGTCTTAGTGGGAATAAGTTCATTCTTCTCATTATAGATTATTGTCATCCTACCTTTCTTTGGCACTACCTATACTGGACTCACCCATTCATTGTCAGAAATCGGATATATGATGTCAGCTTCCAAAAGCTTCAATGCTTCTTTTCTAACCACCTCTTTCATCACTAGATTTAATCTTCTCTATGGTTGAGCACTTGGCCTATAGTCATCCTCCATAAAGATTTTGTGCATGCAATAAGTTGGGTTTATACCTTTGAGATCTGAGATTAACCACCAAATAGCTTCTTTGTTGGCTTTCAATATTTCTAGCAATTGTTCTTCTTCTTCAGGAAGCAAAGAATTACTAATGATAACTGGCTTCGTCCCATCTTCTTTTAAGAAAACATACTTCAAATGTGATGGTAACATCTTTAACTCAATCTTCTTTTCTTTGACTTCTTCTTTGGTATCAATCATCTCAAACTTAGCATCCTCCACTGGAATCTCCTTCAATGTCTCCAAATCCGTCATACATTCATCAATCAATATTTCTTCCTCTTCATTCAAGTCTTCACAAGCATCAATAAGAGTTTTATCTAATGGAGAAGAATAACGTACCATCCTTTCTTGCACCATACAAACTTCATCAAGTATATCAAATTGAAAACATGCTTTACCATCTTTAGGATGTGTCATGGCTTTGAATACATCAAAATTCACTTCTTTATCTTGAACTCTTGCTTTAAGCTTATTATTCTTCACATCAATTAAAACTATAGCAATCTTCATAAATGGTCGCCCAAGAATGAGAGGCACCTCTCCATTCTCCTCGATCTCCATTACAACAAAATCCACAGGAAATACAAGTTTGTCAACCTTTACCAGCACATCTTCATCTACTCTATACAGATATTTAAGAGACCTGTCCGCCAATTGAAGTGTCATTCTAGTAGTCTTGAGTTCTAAACCCTCAATTCTTTTGAACATAGGAAGTGGCATTAAATTAATGCTAGCTTCCAAATCAATCAATGCCCTTCCAACTTCCAACTCTCCTATGGTGCATGGAATAGTGAAGCTCCCTGGATCTTTAAACTTAGAAGGTAATTTTTGTATGATTGCACTTCAGTTACCTTGCACTTCAATGGTCTCCTTTTCAATATATTTTCTTTTCTTTGTAAGGAGTTCCTTCAAAAATTTTGCATATGATGGCATCTGTTGCAATGCTTCAGAGAAAGGTATGTTAATCTCCAGTTTTTCAAACATCTGCATGAACTGCTCTAGTTGTTTATCTTTCTCCTTCCTTGAAAAAATCTTTGGATAAGGAAGTGATCTTTCACTAGTCTCTCTTTTTTTCTATCGTCTTCTTTCTCTCTCTCTTTTTTTCTCTCATCTACCTCTTCTTTCTTTTTTTCTCTCTCAACCCTCTCTTTCCACTCAAGTGTATCTTTCTCACTCTCATTTTCTTTATCTTTTCTCTCTCTTTTTCTTTCCTCTAACACTTTGCCACTTTTTATAACAATGGTTTTACACTCTTCCCTCATATTACTCTTCGCATCCTTCTCACAACCCTCCATCTTGTTGACCAATTGCCCAATGTGCATCTTCATACTGTTAAATGCAGCCTCTAAATTCTTACAATAAGAGACGCTCATTTTCATGAATTGCTGGAAAGTCTCCTCCAGCTTGGTGGTTTTCTCATTTGGAGTAGGTTGTGGATGCCACTGTTTCTGCTGCCTTTGAACCATCGAAATATTATATATCTCTTGATGTAATAAAGAAAGCTACTTTGTCACTTCTTCCGACTACTGAGTGATGATCTTATTTTGTGCAAGCAGGGCATCTTGAGATTGCAATTGTAGGACCCCTTCTGTTGAGGTGGAGCTCCTCTTTCACTATGCATCTCGTTGTTATGAGTAGCCATGTTGTCTATCAATTCAAAAGCTTCCTCTGGAGTCTTGCATTTAATGTTACCTCTAGTTGAGGCATCTAGCACCAATTTGGTTTGTGAACCAAGAACTCCAAGGAAAAGAATGACTATTGTTGCTTCGTCAAAGCCATGAGTGGGCCTCTTTCTCAACAAGCTCTTGTATATATCCCATGCTTGACCTAGCGTCTCCTCCATGCCTTGTCTAAAAGAAGAAATCTCTTGCTCTCCTTTGTTGATTTTGGACTGTGGGAAGTACTTGTTTAAAAACTTTGAAACCACGGCTTCCCATTCAGTAAAGCTATCCTCAGGAAAAGAATTCAACCATAGCTTTGCATTGCCTCCCAATGAGAAAGGAAACAAGCTTAGCTTTATTGCATCATCCGGCGCACTATTGATCTTCACAGTGTTGCAAATCTCGTTCAATGTGGTTAGATACTCATATGGACTTTCATGTGATAGCCCATTAAATTGGTTGCTCTTTACCAATTGTATCAATGCCGGTTTCACCTCCATGTTTGCAGCATTGACCCTCGGCCTAGCAATGTTATTAAAGTGATGAGGGCCAACAACAATGGTGTAATCCGCCAGAGTACATCTACCATTGTTCTCTTCGACCATCTCTTCAGTGCTCGGGTTAGATCTTTGTGGTGAGGGTTGTAGAATTGTTTCCGGAGAAGGAAATAATTTTCTAGATTCGAACTCTCCTCCTCCTTCTACTCGTCCAATCCTTCAAGAAGAGCTTCTGAAATTTTCTTGCTCCTAGTCTAAATTGTATCCTGCATACACAAGAACACAAAACCCTAGAAACAATTGTTAGCACAAAAAGATAGAAAAGATAAACTAAAAAGATAAGAAGATAAGATATAAACAAAAAGATAGAAAGATAAAAAGATCAAGAGATAAATAAAAAAGATAAAAAACCAAGTCAAAGTTAATCAATAATCACAAAAATAGAATAGTTAAACCACAAGTCCCCAGCAACGGTGCCAAAAACATGTTAACACTCGGCAAGTGTACTGAATCGTATCAAGTAATAATAAAATGGTAAGACCAAGTATCGTTTCCCAAAAGACTCACAACCTAGACAATTATGTGATTTGCCAATTAAGTTAGACTTGTAAATGAAAATATTGTTGTTGAGTTACGAAAAATAAACATGAATGCAAGATTTTGATCAATGGAATTGAAATATGCAAAAACGATTTATGTAGAATATGAATGATTATGTTGTTGGGGTTTTTGACTCATCCTATCCACTCTCATGCATTCAAGAATTCATCTTTCTTCATTAATGTTAATGTCACTTTCTAATTTACCTTAAACCCGATGTCTCGGTGAAGAAAGTCTACTCCTAATCACTAGTTTACATTGTCTTGTGTCCCTAGCAATTATTCATGCATTACATTCGCCCAGAAGCTTAAAGGCAACCAATCCTCCTATCCCTATGTCTAGGCAATATTGCTCTTGGGAGAATTTCTTCAGTTCTAGATTTATCTATATCTGTCCATACAAATAACATCAATGATCATGCAATTGAATGAGTTAAACAAAGAATGCATAGAGCATAGAAGAAAAACCCTAACAATTAATGAAAGAAAGCATATAGATTAAAGAACCAATTCAATACGTGAGAGTTTCAAAGGATTACATCGGTTCCCCAATAACAATGAAGGTTTAGTTCACCATAGACAAGGTGAAACTAGATGAAAAATAATGAAAGAATGAAAGATAGAACCCTAGAAGTTGAAGAATAGAGCTTGAGCATCCAAAATCCTCCTCCAAGGGGTGAAAGGAATGTGATTTCGCCTCTTTCTGTCGAAAGATATTAACCCTAATTCGACTAAAACCTTATATAGTTTCCTAAAAATTAAACAAAATAGGGCCAAGCCCAAATAAATGGCGCTCAACGGCATTTTTGCCGCTCAGCGGTAAGTGTGGGTCTTCAGAATTGACGCTCAACTGCAGTTTTGGCCCTCAGTAGTAACTGTGGGACTTCAGAACGCCGCTCAGCGGTAAAAGTGGCATTGAGCGATGACTACGGCTCTTCTTTTGTGCACTTTCACTTCCTTTCCTGAGTCCATCTCCTTACTACTTCAACTTCTTTCATCTAATTCATCTTAATTACAGTGAAAACAAGGAAAACCAAGCATAAAACCCATCCAACTCTCTTATTTCCAAAACTTAAGCAAAAGCATGATTCCAAGCTAATTTCTAAGTCATAAAGGTTGTCTTTAAGGTCAAAATTAAGTATAAAAATAACAGTTTTTCAACTGTTATCACTTGTCATATGTCTTGAGCATCCACTGTCCAGGTACCACATGGAGCTTTTCGTTCCTTGTCTCAAGTATTGTTCTGCTGTCTCAGATTTTTCCATCATGATGAGATCCCTTTCATGTACATTTTCTTTGTTTTCACTTTGAATCCTGTCATCTTTCTTCATATTGAGAAATCTCGTAAATCTTTTAGCCAGCATATTTAATCTTTGTGATCTGGAGCTGAACTTATTGACACAAGTAACTTCTTTGTTTCGTGAAATCCCTGTTTCAAAATATTCATAGAATTCGTTAGTAACAAAGTTTAATTTTGCATTGCAAGTAGCTGATATCAATTCAAATGCAGATTCCCTTATCCTTCTTGTTTGAGAAACAAAAGCCATTTTCCAGGAATAGTCGATTTAAAGAAAAAGATAATCGACTTGTTTTTCAAATATCTTATGAAAACCTGCTTTTGTACCAATTGTTGAAATAGAATGGCTTAGTTTCAATACAAAGAGGAGGGCATGAATTGGTGAAACACAAAAATCAGTATTTTAAAAATCTTTTTCACAAAAGGATGATCTTTCAAAAGTTTTTTGAATCGCAAGGAATAAGATTTTTTAAGTGCAATGGAAATAGTTGACTACGTGAAAAGTAAAGCCGACTTAGAAAATTAAAAGTGCAAGGATAGATAATTCAAACACAGGTTTTTATACTAGTTCCGCCAAACTGCCTACATCCAGCGTCCTTCCAATCCCAGGAAGCAAATGCACTATAATGATCAAGGTTTCTACAATAAGGCTTTTATAGCAACCTCCACGTCAAAATATAAAACACCTCTCTAACCCTCTAATCAAAACATAGGCATATACAAACAAAGAACAACAGCAAGATGTCCCCTCTCCTGTAGTCTTTAATCACTTTGAACAATCCTCAAAGTCCAGAACGCCGCACATTTTCTTCCTGTAGTCACAATAGGGCAGCCACAATCTTCACAAGATCGAGAGAAGAAGTTGATCACGTATCAGACACCTCAAGTGCAGGTTGATAAATCAGTCAGCGCGCACAGATTCTTACTCGTCAAGCAATCACCAAAGAAAGAACACCCCGGTCTTTCTTGATGGATTCTTGGAGCTTTAGCACATTCTACCAGAGATCAATAATATGAAACAAATCAATCAAAATGTTAGATTTACAAAAATCCTTGCAAAAATCAAATTCGCATCTATATATATATATATATTTTACAAAACTGACACTCCTAAGTCGACTATGCTACTAATAGAGTCGATTATACTCAGACAGTTATAACAGTTAGAAGCAGTCAAACCAACTTAATTGATTTCGCATTTAATACAGTTGACTCACAATCAATGCTTAGTGAAAGATATAAAATATAGTCGTTAGACATCATAAGCATTAACAGAATTTCAAAACATAACTAACTAAGTCGAGTAGGTTGCGCATACAGTCGACTTTGTAACACTTCAATGCAGTTTTGAAAAAATTTCTTTCCAAAAATACTCACAGCACACTTTGAAAAAGTTTGTGCAAAGCCACGAGTTTTAATCGACTTACTTCATAATGAAGTCGACTTAAAACTGTTGTTTTGCCACATATTATAAGTTTAACAAAAGTGCATGTGGTTTTCCTTTTCTAAAACATATGTCATGCATTCACAGATAAGTTCTCATGTAAAACATAGTGAATTGCAGCAATGACAGAATCAACACAAACATGTTCTCAAATAATCATAAACATGAAAGCTATGAACATGTAACACATTTAACAACACATGTGTTATTAATTATGTGTTGTCCTCATCGAAAACCAGAAGATCTGAGATTGTAGGTTTAGCTAAACCAGTGCTCTCCCTATCAACAATCTCAACAAAAACAACACTGCAACTAAAGGTGCATAAGACAATGACAAACTGAAATTTAAATTTAAAGCTGGAAATGACACAAACAAGTAAGATTCACCGTTTAAAATGAAAAGTAAACATGAGCACACAATAGAAACAAGAAATCAGTGACTGGAAATAGCAAAACAAAAGCAAAAGATACTCGAAACAAAAACTGGAAACAGAATCAGAATGGACAATAGAAAACACCAATTGAAGTGCAAAGATGGAAGAATAACTTGGCTCTTGGTGCGTGGACAACCTAAGATCATGATACCACATGATGAAAGCCTTCCTAGGATTAGAACTCGCAGGTAGTAACTCTGATGGAAACCCATTTAGGGAATTCCATTCAAAGGAGTTCCAACTAAAGCTAAGGCTAAGACAGGAAGTGAAGAAGGACTTTTAAAGGCTCTTTCTTGATTTTCTTTCTCTAAGTCTTAGAAGGATTATCTTCAATATGTTTGTATGTTTTTTTGTAGCCTAGGAAATCATGGATCAACTAGCCAAGAAGCTTGATTAAATCAAGAAGCAAGGAAACATCAAGAATGGAGAAGCAAGCCAAATCTTCACTTGGAGGAATGTTGGAATCTTCACTTGGATGCATAAAGGCATTGTCTAGTTGTCCAGCAAGCTGCTTTGGAAGCCCACATGAGACACATTCCAACCAGTAGCTTGGTTGAAGTTGAATAAAGCCTAGCGCTCAACGAATGAGGGCTTGCGCCAAGCGTCAACAAATCCACTAGTTGTTGTTCACGTTTCTTCATTAGCTTCTTGCTTGTTGGCCACGTAGCCACTCACGTTTCTTCATCCTTGCACAGCTGGCCCTTGCTCCATTACACCATAGTTAACGTTAGCTAAGTGTATGCGTGAACCAGGAGCTTTGTTTCTCCTTTAAATATCTTGCTCCATTGCTTGTAACCTTTACCTTTGATTTGAATACATAATTGTTTTTTGTTGATTTTGTCCAGAACTTTGTTTTTATTGAAGGTCACCGAGAAAGAGCTTAAGAGTTTCCTCTAGCCTCTCTCCCTATCTAGGCTTCCATTCCTAGCATTTCTCCACCCATCCGTATCATATTTCAGCACCCAAATCTCTTCCCTCATTCCATTTTTCTTGGCATCCACTTCAATCTCCAGCCACCGAAAACCTCTTAAGAGTAGCTTCCTCATGTTTCTGTTTCCTCTGGCCATCATCTTCATTCTTCAATTTATTCTACTGCATTGCCCAAGCACAACTTCCATTGTTGCATGCTACTACTATCCGTTCTACCACCACAATCAACTGGATTCTTCTTCCATCAAACTCCAAACAGTAAGCAATGATGGTGCAACAGATTGAATGAAGATGAGTCGTGTTTTGGTGTGTTTTTAATGGAAGGAGTGTGCGTGGAGACCTCACAGCTCAGAAAGCCTTCCTACTATGGAAGGAAGCTAGAGGAAAGGGTAGAGAAATTGAAAAGGAAGAGTGACTCAAGACCATATAGAGCTGGAATCAAATTTTGCAGCATTTTACTACAGCTCAAAAGTGAAGAATTACAAAGGAGAGACCCTTTTATTTATTGGTGAAGAGGGGCCTCAAATCTGGACCAAATTCCCTCCAAATTTAAATGAAAGTCAAGCTTGGAGGCCAAGCTAGCTAGGTCACGTTTCCCTCTCTAAACACACAAGGAAAGCATGTGCATTTCAAAATCTGATATGTAGTGGCTAAGCCAGTCAAGTTTTTGGTTGGGCCATTTCAGAATCCGGAAGGTACTTTTCTTCATAATTCTAATTCGGAAGCAAAGCTCTCCAATCCGAAAATGACTTCTTTTTCTCCCCTTTTTAGTTCCTTTGCTTCCCTAGGCTTCCCATGCTTCTTGGGTGGCTCAACCATGATCTCCAAGCTTTATTAGACCCTACAAAACAACCATATATGTATTAAAAAGAATCCTTCTAAGACTTAAAGAAATAAAATCAAGAAAGAGTTTCTAAAAGTCCTTCTCCAACTTCCCTTTTTTAGCCTTAGCTTAAGTTGGTACTCCTTTGAAATGAATTCTCTAAATGGGTTTCCATCAATGCTCTTTCTAGAAACGAAGATATTCATGTCGAATTTGGAAAGTCTTTGACGTTAACTGTGCATGGGAAGGTGTATTTGGTTAGTTTTGATAAATGTTGTTGTTACAAAAGAAAAGATTCACATGGAATTTGGAGATTGTTCGACATCTACGTCATATGGGAAAAGACAGTTTGTTGGTCATGATAAATGCTCTTTTTAGAAACGAAGATATTCACGTCGAATTTGGAAAGTTTTTGACGTTAACTGTGCATGGAAAAGTGTATTTGGTTACAAACGAAAAGCATTATAAATCCCTTTTTTCTTTTTTCTTTTAAATCACCAATAGTACGACTAGAAGCAAAGATTTACTTCCTTTTCTTTTAAACCAACGTCTAATTTTGGTAGAGTTCGACGTAAAACAGCTTCAAGGATTTCTAAAAGAAATCCAATTTTATAGAACGTATGTTTATAAAGGAAAATAAATACATAATAACACTAAACATAGAAAAAAATGAAAATCAAACCACAAAGATCCACAGAATAGTTAAAATGTAGAAGGATTTTGGTGAATATGGAGGTTGTAGCGTTTTGAAAAGGTGCGAAATCCAAATCTCTCAACCTTTTTCTTTGGATTTCTATCACTCCTTCAAGCTTTTCACCATGACAAAGAATGAAACCACGAGGAAATGACTTGCTTTTGTGAACTTGAAAGAGTTGATAGAAAAATAAAGAAAAAAGTTAACAGATTATTACAAGAAATTTTATGATTGGAAGCTGTAGAATTGTAAAAGGCTAAGAAATCCAAATATATAAACCTTTTCCTTTGTGTTTCTATCATTCCTTCAAGCTTTTCAACATAACAAAGAATCAAACCACAAATAAATGACTAGTTGTTGTGACCTTGAAGGAGCTAATAAAAAACAGAAAAAAGTTAACACAAAGAAACCTTGAAGGAGTTGTTAGGAGAAATTTTATAAATGGAGGGGTAGAGGTTATCCAAGACTCCGAAATTGTATTTAGAGAAAAAAAGAATAATTGTTGGGAGCCCATTACGTTGAAGCCCCATAGAATTCGACGTTGTCAAATCCCAATTTTGTCCGAGTAAATAAAATTCATCAAACAAAAAAAATTAAAAAAAAATATTTTTTTTACTGTTTGTACTTGAAATTAAATTTTTAACCCTTAACCCAATGCCCCAAACTAATCCCACACTTTTTTTACTTCCTCACCATCCTTTTTCTCTTATCACACCTCACTCTTCACATCACCCTCCATATCACCATCCACATCACCCTACATATTACATTCCAACCCTTAACCCAATGGCCCAAACTAATCCCACACTTTTTTTACTTCCTCACCACCCTTTTTCTCTTATCACACCCCACTCTCCACATCACCCTCCATATCACCATCCACATCACCCTACATATCACATTCCACATCATCTACCTTTTTCATTTACTTTTTCCACCTCATTTCCATATTAATTTTTATATACCAACTGTTCTAATTATTCCACTTACCTTTTCTTAATTATATATTCTCCATCAACCTTTTTTTTATTATTTCCTTTATCCATTTTCTCCATCTACTTTTCTACCTTTTATATTAATTTCTCTTTCTAATTTTTATTCCAACACTTTTATAAATTATATTTTATCCACCACCTTCTCCACCAACCATTTTCTATTATTTCCTTCATCCATTTTCTCACATCTACTTTTACACCCGACTTTTTTATTAATTTCTCTTACTAACTTTTATTTATTCCATTCACTTTTCTAAATCATATTTTATTCACCACCTTCTCCACCAACCTTATTTTATTATTTTCTTCATCTATTTTCTTCCTCTACTTTCTCACCCCACTTTTATATCTATTTCTTTTACTAACTTTTATTTATTCCATCACTTTTCTAAATTATATTTTATCCACCACCTTCTCCATCAACCTTATTTTATTATTTCCTTTATCTATTTCCTTCCTCTAGTATTTACACTCACATTTTATATTATTTTTCTTTACCCACTTTCTCCACATAATTTCCCCATTAACATTTTTTATTATTTCCTCCATCCACTTTCTTCACCTAATTTCTTCACCCACTTTTTATATTATTTCTTTCACTCATTTTCCACACCAACTTTTACTATTTACTTTTTTATTATATTTTATTTCATCTAATTTTTCCACTCTTTTATTATTTTTATTCATCAACTTTCTCCATCCATAACTCTATAAATACCCATACACTCTTCACTCCATTTTACACACACACAATTACATAATATTCATCTCTTCTCTCTCACACCAAACCTCTTCATTTCCATCCCAAAACTCTTTTTCATTCTTCTCTTATAGAATACATATCTTCTCCATACTCAACCATTATCCAACACTTCAACACAACATCTTCTCCTCCATATCAACATTTTCATCTCATAAAGTTTCCATTCTCACCTACATCTCAATTGGACTATTTTTATTCTCTTCGTCCAGGTTTAAATTCCCTCACCTCCCTTTTTCTTTAGTTTGAATTTTGTTAAAGTTTGCTTTTTTATTGAGTTTTACATTTCCATTATTACTTTACTAGTTTTTTTTCTACTTTTTCATTTATAATTTCTTTTGTTTTCTTGTAAAACTCTTAAAAATATATTGATTATCATGTTAAGTCTCAGATTTTCTTGATAATTGAATTTTTCATAATAATAATTTTGATTGTCATGTCAAGTCTCGGACTTGCTTGATAATTACATTTTTTATAATAATAATTTTGATTGTCATGTCAAGTTTGGACTTGCTTGATAATTATGTTTTTCATAATCATTTTGATTATCATGTCAAGTCTCAGATTTGCTTGATAAGTAAATAAAAAAAAATTAAAAATAGTTTACTTGTAAATAAGTGTAAACATTTGTGCGATTCCTTTTGTTCTCTTGATTTTTTCTTAATCATATTGTTAAAATGTCGGCAAGTGTACCGCATCGTATCAAGTAATAATAAAATGGTAAGACCAAGTATCATTTTCCAAAGGACTCACGACACTAAAAAGTTATGTGATTACTCAACTAATTAAGACTTTTGAAGAACAATTTAGGGGTTTTGAATGCAAATGCAATAAAAATAAACATGAATGCAATTTGATCAATTCAGGGTAAACACAAAGATGAATGGATGATAATGAAAATATGAGATGAATATGTTGTTGGGGTTTAGATTTCACCAAGTTTCCTCTCATGCATGTCTAAATTCATCTTCTTCATTAATGTTAATATCACTTTCTAAATTACTTAAAACCCGATGTCTCGGCAAAGAAAGCCTATCCTTAATTACTAGTTTACAATGTCTTGTCTCCCTAGCAATTAATTATGCATTACATACGTACAAAAGCTTAAGATAACCAAAACTCATATCCCTATGTATAGGCAATACTGCTTTTGGGAGCAATTCTCCAAATCTAGGTTTCCCCGTATGTGTCTATATCACGAAAACCAATAATCATCCCATGAATGAGTTACACATAACAATGCATAGAGCGAAGAAGAATAACCCTAACAATTAATGAAAGAAGCATCAATCAATCATAATCAATTCAAAATACATGAGAGTTTAAAAGGTTACAACTTTCCCAACAACAAATAAGGTTTAGTTCCCTGGTATCATGGAGAAACTAGATGAACCATGGAATGAAAGAATGGAAGAGATAGAAAAACCCTAGAAAGAGAAAAGGAGAGCTATCACATCCCCAAATCTGCCCCCAAGAAAGAGAAGAGGAGAGTTGTCACATCCCGAAATCTGCCCCCAAAGGGGTAAAAAGTGTGTTTTTGTGCTCAAGCCATCAAAAGATACAATCCCTAGGACATCCAAGTCCTTAAATAGAACATAAAAATAACAGAAAACGGGTCCAAGCCTACTTTGCTGGCGCTCAACGCCCTAAGTGGGGCGCCTAGGTGTGGTACGGGACAAAACTAGTGCTTAGGCGCCCTTCAGGGGCGCCCAGGCGCCCTGTACTACACAAACTGGCACTCAGGCGCCCAGAATGGAGCGCCCTGTGTGACCTCCTATGCTCTATTTTATATGCTTTAACTATCCATCTTGAATTCCAACTTCTTGATATTTTTGCTCTTCTTTTAAATCATTCCAATAACCTATAAAATCAAGGGAAATTAGTGGTAAATCATCAAGTATACCCTCTACTCACTTATTCACAAAAACTAAAGAAAAAACATCAGTTTAAGCAAGCTTCTAAGTCCAAAAAAGGTGTGTTTAGTATCAAAATCAGATAACGGTATTTTCAACCGTTATCACATACCAATTATATTAAAAATTATTAAAAAAATACAAAACTTTTCAAAATCACAAAAATAATTTTATCTGCTACTTGTTGATAAGTGTGAAAAAGAGTTATTTTTATACTTATAAATGAGCTCAATCTTGTAATTATTCATGTTGTTCCTCATTGAAAAGTTGTAATAGGTAGTAGATTGTTATGTAAAATATTGTACAGGAAATGTTATATTATTTAGACTTTGTCAACCAATTTTCGCAAAGCGAAAGCCAAAATTCGCACTACCAGAAGAAGGAAATTCGCATAGCGCACCAATACCTGTGCGTTGAGCGAATAACATCAGTTAAAGTGCAGCAGTTAAGAAAATTCGCATAGCGCACCAGTACATGTGCGCTGAGCGAATTAATGAAATTAAGTGACTTTAAAAGACGTGACAGAAGGACAGAAACATCCTCTGTTAATAGAAGTTCTGGACAAAAGAAAGAAACGAAAAACATCTCAGGAACTTCCGGAGACTACTTCAAGGCATCAAGACACCATTGTTGCAAGGGATTGCTTCAAATGTGTATGTTTTAGATGACTAGGAGTAGTTAAATTTCTCTTTCGTTGGGATTGGATGTAATGAACTCACTGTAATTTTCCTGCTCAATATATCGTTGTTCGTTCATATACTCTTTCTTGAATTTATTATCATTGTATGAAAATATAATGTTATTTGAATGTCTTTGATTACTGGAAAGTAACTTTGAACATGAACGAACGTAGATAGAGCACTTAAGTGATTTGGGATCTAGGGATAGACTCAATAACTTGATCATTCTTAACATCGGACTTAATGCAAAATGTATATTAAATTGACTAAGGGATTATCATTTTAATATATTAATTTAAAACAAGTTGCTAAGGAATTAGGACTAGTATGCCTTGATGTGAATGTTTGAATGAAGTAATGAAATATTGAACAGATTTTTATATTCATATGATTCATGAAACCCAATTCCGACGAAGTTTCTTTTAAATATAATTCCTTGCACACCAAATGTTTGATAAAAATACCAAAAATAGTTTCTTGTGTTTTTTTGTACACTTTGATGTCTAATTGAGTTATAAAAGGAAGAATTGTCATGTGTTGCACAAGTCCCTTGGGAGAACGATACTTTGAACTTACTCTATATTACTTGGAACGATTTGGTATACTTGCCAAAAAGTTATCACTTGTTTTGTTTCTAGCTCGTTGTTCATGTAATGACACTTTTTAAATAATTCAAAAACACAAAAAAAAATCATAAAATCTCGAAATTAAAAAATATCAAACTTGCAAATGAAAATCTAAAACTATGTGATCCTTGATTCTCCATCAAGAGTGAAGATACGTAGGAGTGAGGTCAATCCTTGTCAGGTTCACTTTCCAAAAATTCAAAATAATCTTGCAAACAATTTCCCAAATCAATTTCTCAAACATCTTTCCAAACTTATTTCCTAAAGAACTACGTACCCCTAATTTCTCACATGACAATACGTAGGAGCAAGGTCAATCCTTATCGGGTTTCCTAAAAAATAAAAAATATTGTTTTATTTGTATTGCTTGCATTGTTATTTTCGGGGGAAATAACCATTTTGAAAACCACATCAACTTTGCACAGTTAATTAAAGGTATTGTCTTCAGGCAGGCGCTGTGGGGTGCTAATACCTTCCCTATGCGTAACCGACTCCCGAATCCATAATCACTTGTTTCGTAGACCATGTCTTTATTTTATGATTTTTTTTCGTACTTTTCCAGAATAAACTATGGTGGCGACTCCAAACTCCTATTTTTAAACCATTAATTCTTTTTAAGAGTTTTGTCCCCGTCTCGATCCGCGGTTGTGATAGACGTGTTATACGGTGACCCTTTGGCTTCATCCGTATAATAAAACATTGAAGCCACCAATACAAGGACGTTTTATGGGTTAGTTTAAAAGAAAGAATGAAAAGAATAATTTCTGGAAAATAAAACGTCGAATTCATAAAAGAATTTAACGTTCTGTGGTTGGTTTAAAAAAAGAAAAAATAATAAAAAAGGGATTGATGCTTTGGCTTCAGGCTGGTCAATAACACGTCGAAGTCGTTATCAATTCGACGTTTTGTGGGTTGATTTAAAAGAAAAATAAAAAATAAATGTTTCCTATAATATACAACATCTAATTTTTGTTATGGTCGACGTCATATTTAGTAAATCACTATTTAGTATTTATTTATTTTGTATTGAACATTTGTTGTTTCCTTAGATGATGTTATGTGATTACCAAGGTCATTGTTTTATGTCGAGTTAGTGTATGGTTGGACGTTATTTTCTTTTAAGACGGCAGTGACCAAATCCAATCCACGTGGAACGAATGAATTTATTTACAACAATGTCATAGGTCACTGTTAATGTTGGTTGTTCTTTTGTGGGACGTTGAACGGGTAATGTTATATGCGATTTTTGTACTATTGTAGTGGTGGTTTGTGACAACACTAATGGTGGTCTGCGACAGCATTGTGGAGGTCTCTCTCTTCTATGGTGGTGATGGTGACGTTTAGGTGCTAGATAGACTGGTTTTCCCGCATTGTTTGCTTGGATCATGAGGAACTTATGTTTTCTGGTCTAGTTTTTTTTTTCGGGTGACACACGTAGTGGTGTTCATCTTTGCCCGCGGTTTTACATCTGTAATAGAGACAGACACGATTTGCAACTATGTATGGTTTTGCATCTTGGAAGTCTAATATAGGTTGTGATAGAGATGCTCGTGTTTGTTAGCACGTGATGTAGGTTCAACGATGATGTTTCGTGGTGGCTGACCTTTGAAATTTCCTTCTCCGACGAGGGAAGAAGGAGATCCGATAATTTTGGCTGGTGAGAGATTTTTCTATAACGGTTGTACCTTTAACTTGCATAAAAAGTGACATTTTCTATATATCGGTTCTGGAACTGGTATAAAAAGTCAATACTTTTTATTGGAAGTCATACATCGACTAAAGATAAGACCAATTTAGAATATATATGTGAGTGCACACCTCACCTTACAAACTGGTTTTGTGGGGTTGAGTTAGGCTTAAAGTCTACTTTTTAACATGGTATCAAAGTCGATGGTTAGTCTTAGTGACCAGCTTAGTGAGTACAATGGTCCTTGTACCAAATTTTTTTCTATTAAGAGTTCTTCTAGGTAAGCGTGTCTCGTTAAAGATCAATGATGGTACAGAAAAAAGGTACTCGATTATGGTTGGGAATACTTTCATTGGAGGGGAAGTGTAACAATGTGGAAGGACTCAACCTTGAAGGGGGAGATTGCTAGAATTCCAGGTGAGTTTAAGTCCCACATTGGGTTGAAATGAGAAAGTAAAGCACAATATAATGGTAGACCCATTAACCCATTGCCTTAAAATTTAGGATAGAGAGTGGTGTTAATCCCTTATATGGTTGGACTCATATCTCATTAGTATTGTGTCCCAGGGGAGTCTTCTAGCTTGGTATGTCGTCTTCGCAAATCCTTATATGGCCTAAAACAGTCTCTTAGGGCATGGTTTGAAAATTTTAGTAACATTGTTCAACAATTTGGTATGACTCAGAGTGAGGCGGATCATTTAGTCTTTTACCGTCACTCGAGTGTTGGATGTGTCTACTTGATAGTTTATGTTGATGACATCGTGTTTATAGGAAAGGACAGTCATGACATCTGTCAAATGAAACAACATCTTTGCAACCATTTTCAAACCACAAATCTTGGCAAACTTAGATATTTCTTTGATGTTGAGGTGGCATAATCCAAAGATTATATTGTTATATCTCAAACAAAGTATGCATTGGATATTTTGGAGGAAATTGAGTTGATATATTCAAAACTTGTTGACACACTCATGGATCGTAATACTAAAATTCTACCAAAACAGTAGGAGCCTATGTGAGACCGCGAGAAATATAGGCTAGTTGTAGAATTGAATTATCTTACAATTACTTGTCCTAACATTTCCTTTTTAGTTAATGTGGTAAGCCAATTCCTTAATTTCTCGTGTGAAGATCATTATAATGCAATTATCCGTATATTAAAGTACATTAAAGAATCTCTTGGAAAACGGTTGGTATATGGTTCCTTTAACCATACAAAAGCGGTTTGTTATTCAAATGTTGATTGCACACGATCTCCTTTTAATGTTAGATAAAAGGTGTCTCTATTGGTGGTATCAGAGTCATTATTAGGGACTATCCTAGTGAGATTTATTGTTTGTTGGGCATATTGTTCCATCCATTACTAGGCCACTTGTAGACCACCCATTAATGTTGAGTCCTACGCATGAGATTTATATACCTCGACATGAGGAGGGGTGTTAGAAGTTCCACATTGATTAGAGATAAGGCCAATTTTCAGTGTATATGTGAGTGCAAACCTCACCTTACAAGTCAATTTTGTGTTATGCTTAAAATTCACTTCTTAACATTTTTTATACCCCTGCTTCTATATTGGTCATATAAAAAATCTTTTTTAATATGTATAAATTTTTTTTTGTACTAGTGAAATGTTTTGAAACCTCGTAATTGTGTAGCTTAGTTTAGTGTCTGTTATATGAATTGTACAAAGAAGAGAACAATGAAATTTCTATCTTGTAAAATATGGACTCATGAAAGGGAAAAGAAAGGTGTGGAGAAGTAATGTTTAGTCTTGTCTAATAATCCATGTATCCGGGGATGTCGGGTTTAAGTTGCACTTTTGAAAATGTTTTAATTAATTTGGGTTTTAAAGACCTCAAATTTTCTAGTTTGAATGTTATTTAATTGTCTAAAA